>NW_023656207.1:0-7500 GCF_015228065.2 Penaeus monodon
TTTTGGGGAGGAATTTTTTTTAGTAACTGCGTATGCAGATCTGTGAATGATTTCCAGTGTGTTCAAGATGCTGTTAATCACTTCACATCACGAATTCACCTTGCAGCAGAAGCATCCATTCCCAAAAGTAGCGGGCATTACCATCGACCTCCAGTACCATGGTGGTCTGATGAAAGCTGTTAGAGCAAGAAAAGCTGCATTAAGGCAGTTGAAACGACGCCCCAGCATAGTAACCTTGATCAATTACAAAAAGACCCAAGCCAAGGCCAGGCGTGTGCTAAAGGAGGCTAGACGGACGTCTTGGAGACAGTATGTCTCCTTGCTTAACTCTGGGACCCCCTTAGCATGGGTATGGGGCAAGGTGCGTAATATCACTGGAAAGAGCACATCCATGTCACAACCTGCTCTGAAGATAGATGGCATAACCATCACAGACAAAAAAGATGTTGCAAATGAGTTAGCTAAATCCATGGCAGAGATCTCCTCTGGATCATCTTACACTGATTGATTCTCCACTCTTTGGGCTGAACAGGAACAACACACCAGTGTCGTTCTTCAGTAGGATGCAGCAGAACTTCCATATAACTTGCCATTTTTGCGCAAGGAGATGGACTCTGCTTTGCAGCTCTGCCGTAAGACTGCCCCAGGAAGTGACGATATTCCATACCAAATGATATCTCACTTACCAGAGAGCTCCCAGAAGTTCTTGTTAGACCTATTCAATAAGATCTATAGGGAGGCCACAGTGCCATCCACATGGAGAGAAGCTATAATCAATCCTGCTCCTAAACCTGGCAAAGATGCTTCCACACCAGGAAATTACAGACCAATTTCCCTCACCAGCTGCATCTGCAAGCTGATGGAGAAAATGGTAAACTTCAGGTTGACATGGCTGCTAGAAAAGAAACGGTTACCCCATATCAATATGGCTTTAGAAAATTGAGATCGACCACAGATGCACTTGTGAGGATGGAAACTGCTATACAGAATTCCTTCGCACAGCGACATCACATGATAGCAGTCTTCTTTGACCCTGAAAAGGCTTATGATACTACTTGGAAGCATGGCATACTCATGAAGCTATATGACATTGGTTTAAGAGGAGCATTACCTACCTTCATACAAAGCTTCCTTGCTGACAGCAAGTTTAGAGTTCGGGTAGGAAACAGTTTCTCAAACCCTGGAAGATCAGCTGGAAGGGGTCCAACAAGGGAGTGTCTTAAGTGGCCCTTTTTGCCATTCTATAAATGACATCAAAGTTTTTCCCAAAATGTGTCATGTAATCTTATGTGGATGCTTTACACTGTTGCTCAGGGGGAAGCTTCGAATGGCAGGACACATGAGACGCAATAAATCAGGTTGTACTTTGGGGTCAAATTTTCTCCAAGCAAGACCAGGTAACTTTTTCCACAAAGAGGAAAGTTCAACCCTTCCCTCTATTTAGCACAAACACACTGCAATTTGTCCAAGGGGGAAATACTGGGTCTAATTTACTCAGGCTTACGGGGCCTACATCAGACGTTAAAATGAAAGACAAAAGCGTTTGTTTTTTTGCAGGTTCTTTCATATTTATCTTGGGGCAGACCGACAACGCTGTTTACAGCTTTCCCCGAGCACTTATTCCAGTAAGTTTGATTAGGATGTGAAGTTATTCATCTGAAAACTCCCTTTGTTCTCTAGATGTTGGACTCGTTCATAATAAAGCTCTCAAATTTGTACTGGGCTTTCGGGTCTTCCCCTGGGAGTCCCGGGATGTTGGAGTGGAAAACCACCTTTTCATTACCCGGGACTACATGAACCGATTTCTACACGAGATAAAAAGGGGATTCCAGGATCCCCTACTCCAGATTGGTTTAAACCCCCCTTGAGGATGCCGATCCTAGGGGTATAGAAGAGGAATCTTGGAAGAGCTTAATGTAAGTCTACTAAGGTTCTGGCTTTTGGGAATTCGCCATTTCCCCCTTGGGATATCAAGCGAGCGGATTTGGGTCAAAATTTGGGGGAAAGGGGAGAGTTCTGAAGCGAGACCGAGAGAGTTATTTCGGCACTTTTCTAAGTCCCAAGGATCAGAATCTAAAATCTAAAAAGGTGAGGGCTTTGCAGCAGTGGCAAAAGGGAAAGACTGCATCTGGCAGTCTTTCTCTAAAGCCCGATCTTCACGCAGAGTTATATGCTATCCTTCAGCATTTAAAGATGACTAGAGATCTACAACCATTCTGTTTTTAAAAATTTGTGACTCGTAGTGCCTTGCAAGAATCAAGATTTTAAACTCAAACACCCAAAGGGTGGGGAAAGGTTCAAGTTTGGTTTGCTTTTGGTAAACATTAAAAGAACTCTGTGTTGGGGCCAGACATTTTGGTACAGGGGGGAAAGAGCAAGCTGATCAGAAGGGCCAAGGCAGCTGCCATCAGCCTTGGGGCTCTTTTCCTCCCCCACACACGCCCTGAAACCCCCGCATAAAGTTGTCTTCGTGATAGATGGAGGGAAAAATGGAGGCATACCTCTAAAAGAAAAAAAACGAAAGAGATTGAGATGATTTTGGCATTTGGGGTACCAGCATCCATCCAACCAAAAAATTTTTGAAATTGATTAACAAGACAAAAAAACGGCACACGAGACTGATCAGGGGCCCAATGTGGCTAAAGTCAAGCACTTTGTGAGGGTGCCAAGGCCTTGAGGTGCACATGTAGGGGAAAGTGTGCAACTTTCTCACCCCAAAAGACGTATGTATTGCTCCCCAATACACTAAAAAGTTTTGGGGGGAGGTTTACATAAAAGGTCTTATTAGTTTCCTTAGGGAGGTAATATTTTCAAAAAAAATTTAATTTAGTATAATTTTTAGCCAAACTTTATATAGAAGGCATAATATTTTGCTTTGATTTCAAATATATTTTTTGTTTTTGTAAGATATTTTTTGAATTTTTAAAAGGGGTAGGGGGTATAAAAGTAAATGGTTGTGCATCTAATCTATTGGTGTTTATCTCTTTGGGAGTGTTTGTTGTGGTTGAGGCCCCAGGTAGGCGGGTTGCTGATAAAAGTCGGAGATCAACGGGGGAGCCCAGACAGGCAGTTTTTGTGTTGTGCTGCGTTGTCATGTTCTGCTGGAGGACGGGGAATGCTATCTGGTGGGTACTCAGCTTAATACAGAGCTCTGCACCGAAAGGGAAAAAGGGGGGACCCCTGCCCAATGGCACGTACAGGCTGTGGCCCTGATGTGCCCCAACCTGGGAAACTTGCGATTTTCAGGTTGCAGGGTTTGCTGTATAGGTCTCCCTCTCCAGAGAGTGACCCAAAAAGAGCAAGCAAAATACCAAAGTTTCTTTCCCAAAGGGGTCCCCCGTATAGTAGTGTTTGATTGTTTGATTTTTTAAAAATTATCTCCCGCGTAAACACAAGGTCATTAGGGGGCAAAACCCTTCTAACTGAAATATTAAAATTTTTAAAAACAAAAAAAATCTATCAATTATATCTTACAAAAACAATGTTTAAAAAATCAAAGCAAAAATATTTTGTTTAACATGCATAAAATTTGCAAAACTTTATGTAATTAAAATTTTTATTGAAAATATTGTTCCCTAAGGAAATTAAATAAACCCCTTAGTCACAATCTCCCCCCAAACATTTTTCATGTATATGGGGGGACAAGTACAAGTCTTGGTTTAGAATTTTGCAATTTTTCCAACATGTGCGTCGTTAAGGTCTTGGCATCCTTCACAAAGTGCTTTTTTTTTAGCCATCTTTGCCCTGAGTCAGTTTTGTGGCCAATTTTAGTTTTGTTAATAAAATTTCCATTTTTGGGTTGGGTGGATGCTAGTCCCCAAACTCCCAAGGTCATCTTAATGTCTCGCATTTTGTTTCTGGAGGTATGCCTCCATTTTTCCCTCCATTTATCACGGACACTTCTGATCTGGTTTCAGGTCGGTGGTGGGAGAGGATAACGAGACCCAAAAGGGGCTGGCGGCAGCTGCCTTCCTTTGATCACTCGCTCATCCCACTGATACCAACATGCGCTGGCACCCAACATAGAGATTTTTTTTACGTTTTGACATCAGTAAAAGCCAATCTTAAACCCTCCCCCCTGCGGGATGGATGATTTTAAGCTTTTGTTTGCTTCAAGGCATGAGAGTCAAAAATCACAATAGAATGGTTCGTAAGATCTCTAGTCATCTTAATGCTGTAGGGGGGCATGTAACTCTGCAGTGAAGATCGGGCTGCTAGAGAAAAGACGCCGAGCAGTTTTCCCTTCGCTCACTGCTGCAAAACCCACCCCTTTTCCAGTTTTCGATCCATCTGTATAAATTGCATTGATCCCTGGTATTAGAAATGGCGAAAAATTTCTCTGGGGACTTTGCTTGGGATCTTCCCTTCCCCAAATTCGACTACATCCAGCTCGCTTGATTGCCAAGGGGGGGGAAGGGGGAACCCAACAGCCAAACCTTAGAGAGTTTTAAATTTAAGATCTTCCAAAGTTTCCTCATTCTACTACCATAGGTTTGGTATCCTAAGGGGGGTTTTAAAAACCAATCTGGATGTAGGAGATCCGGGAACCCTTTGTAGTCTCGTGTAGTAAACAGGTTCAGTATTCTGGTGTAATAAAGAGGTGGTTCTCCACTTCAGCATACGGGGAACCCCACGGGTGAAGCCCTAAAAGCCCCAGTACAGTTTCTGGAGCTTCATTAGAACCGAGTCTAACATCCGTTAAAAAAAAAAAAAAAAGTGGGGTTGCAGAGAATAACTTCACCCCAAAATCAAGCTTACTACAATAAGCGGTCGGAAAAAGCCGCAAAAGCGATGTGCGGTCTGCCCCCAAAGATAGAGTAAAAGAACCCGCAAAAACTAATGCTTTTGTGCCTTTACTTTCAATTTGATGTGAGGCCCCCATGAAACCTTGAGTCAAAAATTAGCCCCAAGTACTTCCTCTTGGACAAATTGCAGGGGGTTGTTTTAAAATGGGGAAGGTGGAATTTTCCTCTTTTGGGAAATGATGCCATGGTTTGTTGGGGGAAAAATTTAAACCCCATGATTTTGCCCCTTACAACCGATTTATTGCAGCCTGCATGTGTCCTTTCAATCCGTAACTTTTCCCGAGCGTCAGTGTAAAACATCCCCTCAGTTAATGAGAAGAACTTGGAAAAAACCTTTACAGTCATTTATAGCAAAGGCAAACAGGGTCACCTTAAGACACTCCCCTGTGGGACCCCTTCCAGCGATCTTCCAGGGTTTGGAAACGTTAGACTCTAAATTCCTGTTACAAAAAAGTTTTTATGAAGGTAGGTAAGCTCCTCTAAACCCAAAGTCATACAACTTTTGGTTTTTGCCGCTTCCAAGTAGTATCATAAGCCTTTCAAAGGGCAAAGAAGAGCTAACATTGACGTTCTGTGGGAAGGATTCCGTTAGCAGTTTTTCCCCCTTTTCAAGTGCTTGTGGGTTTATTCAAACTTCTAAACCCCATTTAATGGGGGGGCAGCAATTTCCCCTTTTTTAGCAGCCATGTCAACCCGAAGTTTACCATTTTTTCTCCATAGCTTGCAGATGCAGCTGGTGGGGGGGAAAGGGGGTGTAATTTTTGGTGTGGAAGCGTCCTTGCGGTTTAAAGGGGAGGAATAATTATAACCTTTCCATGTGGATGGCACTGTACCCTCCCAATATCCCATTGAATAGGTTTAACAAGAACTTCTGGGAGCTCTCTGGTAAGGGATATCATTTGGTATGGAAATGTCACTTCCTGGGGGAAATCTTTCGGCAGAGCTCAAACAGAGTCCATCTCCCTTCGCAAAAATGAAGTTGTATGGGAAATTCTGCTGCAGTCCCATGAAAACGACACTGGGGTCGTTCCTTTAGCCGAAGATGGAGAATCGGGGAGTGTAAAAGCTCCCGAGGAGATCTCGCCATGGATTTTGCTGTTCATTAGCAAATTTTTTTTTCTTGATGATTATGCCACAATCTTTAAAGCAGGGGTGACAGTGATGTCTCTTTCCAGCGATCTTCGCACCTTGTCCCATACGGGGGGCCCAGAGTTAATCAAAGGGGACATACTGTCTCCATGACGTCCGTCGCTCCTTTAGCACTCCCGGCCTTGGGTGGGCTTTTTTTAAAAGGGTCAAGGTACATCATGGGGCGTCGTTTCACTGCCTTAAAAGACTTTTTTTTGCTCTGACGCTTGTTGGCATTTCAGACCACCAGGGCTGGAGGTGACGGGAATGCTGTACTTTGGGAAGGATGCTTTCTGCAGGTGAATTCGTGATGTGAATGATTAACGCACTTTAACACTCTGGAAATCATTCACAGACCTGCAAACGCAGTTTTTCTAAAAAGGGTTCCCGTCGCATTTTCAATCCACTCTCACCCATTGGGTGGGAAAACCATTCACCCCCTCCAAAAGTATTGGAAAATGGTCGCTTCCCTGTAAGTCTTCCCAAACCCGCCCAAATGAAATTATATGTGAAAGGGGAGACAAATTTACAGGCTATATTGGGAAGTCCCCGTTGAATTGGAAATGTGTGGGAGTGTCCGTTTATTTTTGGGGGGGTTTTTTGAGGGGAAAAAGGGAAGGGGGGTTTTTTGGGTTTGTTTTTTTTTTTTTTTTGTAAAAAATGGATCAAAATTAAGGGGCAAGATTTTCCCGCCTTTCCCCCAGGTTTTCCAGGTTCCTGAAGGTATGGACCATTTGAAAACCTCCCAAGGAGTGAAAATAAAGGGGGAACTTGGCCCCTTAAAGGGAAATTTTCCCTTTATAATTTTTTAGAAAAAAATGGAATAATGAAAAATATCCCAATGAGGTCTTTCCCCGTAAATTCCCCACAGCCTTATGGGAAAGTTTTTTTTACCAAAGGTGTTTTGGCCCCCGGAAAAAAATTTCTTAACCTTTTGCTCCCTTTTCCCGATCCTGGGGAGTTCCTTTTTAAGGGTTTTTACCTTGGAAAAAAGTTTCCCCCAATTTTTCCCTTTGGCGGTTAATTTCTTTTTGGGGGAAAAACTGGTTTTTGGGGGTTCTTTGCAGGGGGGGCCCTTTTGGGGATGGGGTTTTTTTGGCAGGTTCCTTTGTGGGAAACGTCTATTTACTTCAGGGGTTTTGGGAGCAACCCCGTGGAGGGTGCACTAGCTGTCCTTAGGCCCCCGGAGCCTTAAAGTTGGTTTTCCAAAACCATTTAAGGTTCCCTGACCCTCAATTTCTTTCTGGGGCAAAAGGGATGACTTTGCCTAGGGTTGGGTGGCAAATTTTTGGAAAAAGGTTGGAGGGAAGGGTTTGGGGAAAAGGGTGCCGGCAAAATTTTCCCTGGCAAAGCCCCGGGCCTGCTTTCTTGGCTTTTTTCCTTGCCCAACCTTTTTCAAACGTACCCTTTTTTTATTGCCTTTTTGGAAACTTTTTGGTTTGGTTAAAGCCTATTTGGGGAAGGATCTCCTTTAAGGACCCCTACCTACTCTTGGTTGCCCCCCAAAAAACAGCAAATTGGCTAGGGAAAAAGGAGTGGGCAGAAAGGGGTTGGGAAATTGGGGGAA
>NW_023656207.1:15000-22500 GCF_015228065.2 Penaeus monodon
TCTTTGTTGATTTTCTTGGCTATCAACCAGTGGCATGAGGCCAGTTTTAAGCCAATTGATCCGATGTATCTATCTATCTATCTTCCATGAGATCGATATTAATAATATATATATAATATATATATTATAATTATCTATTATATTATATATGTATGTAATATGGATAGATAAAGGCCCGCGGTGGCCGAATGTTAGAGCGTCGGACTCAAGATGTCACGACGGCATCTAGTTCGAGGGTTCGGTCACCGCCGGCGCGTTGTTCCCCTGAGCAAGGAACTTCAACCTCGAATTGCCTACCTAGCCACCTGGTGGCCAACCAGCCCAAGTCGTGCTGGTCCAGCCCGGATAAAATATAGCGAGAATGCTTACCTAAAAAGGTAACATCGGCACTCTCCGTGGAAAGGAACTGTGGACCCTACCACGTACTCACCCCCGAGCTCACAACATAAAAATACGATTAAGTATCATGCTGTGACGCACGGCGGCTCAGACATGAAACCACCGTTTAAAGAAGATAGTATAGATAGATAGATAGATAATACATTTATCTATATTTTACATCTATCTACTATATATTTATATATATTATATATATATATATATCTATATATCTATATGTGTGTGTGGTGTGTGGTTGTGTGTGTGTGTGTGTGGTGTGTGTGGTGTGTGTGTGTGTGTGTATTATATATATTCAGGATTATATATTAGATATCTCTCCTCTAATCTATATAATAATATTCATGTTTGTTTTCTGTCAGTATAAAGATATATATCCATTCTACTATATGCGCGCGGCGCCCGCGTGTTGTGTGTGTGGTGTGTGTGTGTGGTTGTGTGTGTGTGTGTGGGTGTGTGTGTGTGTGTGTGTGTGTGTGTTTGTGTGTGTGCATGTGTTGGTGTGTGTTGTGTGTGTGGTGTGTGTGTGGTGTGTGTGGTGAAACCTGCAAAACAAAGACTGAAGGTGCTGGCAAAGCCCATAAATGATCTTTATTTACGGATTTGACTTTACTTTTATTTACTTTAATGAAACTCAGGAACAATATGTCGCGAGACTAGAGGCCCCGGGCTCAGGGTAGGTCTTGTGGCACAAACTTAGGATTTATTGTTACTGCGTTTAGGTTAGGTGTTTTACTCACAGAGTTTCGATCAAGAGTGACAGTGTCCCGCTTTCTTTCTTTCTTTCTTTTGTTGGTTTCTTGCTATCAACCGGCATGTGGCCAAGGTTATTAAGCCAATGGATCCTATTACTTCTATCATCTATATAAGGTTATAAAGTTTTGTCTCCCTTAGAAAGTGATTAGTTACTGATGATTCTTTCTTCATCTGATATAGCATTTATTAGTGTAAAAATCTTTTATTTTTTAAGTTTGAAATAATTTTGTTAAGGTTGTCTGTGATTCCGGTAATATTGGGCTTTTTGTTAAGAGATGATTTACTGCTCGGTTGGTGGTGGCATTGTGGGCACTGTGGAGGAAAAATTCTTTGAATATAGGGATGAGGTGGTGATTTTTGTGGCATTGATCCTAGAGACGGTCAACACCCAACCTCCTCCCTTCTGTCTATTCTGTGGGTGTTTCTACATTTTCCTATCTTTTTGTTTTGTTTTGTTTGTGGTTGGAGGCTTGTCCACTCCTTGCCACCGGGATGTATTTTTGCTTTTATAAGAGACACAAACACCTGAGATCGACTTGCTAAGGTCCAGATCACCGTCGACCCGGCTAATTTGTCAGCCTGCTCATTGCTATGGATACCGAGTGGCCTGGTACCATATTAGCTTGATTGTTTATTGGCACCCTGTAAGCTTACGAATGATATTCCAGCAGTTCATTTTTGGTGGTTTCTAACGTTTAATGGCTTTAGTGAAACTTATGAATCGAAAAATAACTATTCTATCGTGGGTCGTCATAGTGCAAATCAATGGCTTTATCAATGGCACAAGTTTCAGCAAGAAGATCGATGTATGTTCGGCAGTCCTGAACTTTAGTTCACTTCAGTTCGACCAACACCCGCACCCACACATTCATCTTTCTTGGAGCCGTCGGTATATTATGAAAAGAGATGTATTAACAGGATCCTCTCTGAACCCTGGCGTACCTCCACCTCCGGCGCATGACCTTAGCTGATGGAAGCCAAGACTTCCGATGGAAATTGGGAGTTTTCCCATGGCGCTAATATTTGAATAACCAGGGGGGGGTATCGATGGTACCGACTTTCTCGACGAGGTCGTGGAGTCTCATGGCACGGGCCTACTATGCCACTATTGCCAATTAGGGTGGCTCGGGTCCTCGAGCCACCTTTGGCGGCATAGCTCAAGCTACTGGCCGCTTCTGAGTCGGAGGGGAGGGTACTCCTGACTCCACCGTCCCCCCCAAGACGCTCGATCCGAGTGCACTTCAGGCTCCAAGACACACACCCAACGGCTTTCTTCTCAGCATCCAAACCTTTTCAAACTTGTTTTCGATGCCGAACCATAACACGAGTTGACCCATAATCTACTTTAGACCTAATCAGGCTTTATATACCATTAGCAAAGACTGTCTATCAGCTCCCCATTTGTTACAGAAATGCACGTTGAGGCCCCAGTTTGAATCATATCCAGTGCCCCTGGGATGGCGATTTTTTGATATTCTGCATTATGGCTGGAATGCCATAATGCACATCATCACAGGCTACAGTGAGTTATTTAGGATTCCGAGGAGGATCTGGTAAGATGTCATTGATCATACATCGAAATAATGTTGGTGACAAGACCTTCCTTCTGGGACCCGTTTGCCTGGACAAAATGTCCGAAAAAGTGACATTGTCGGAAAATAATTGACAGCAAAAGTTCTGTCCAAATGGAAAGTTTGGAATAAAACAAGGCAAGTTTCCACGTAATCCAAAAGCATAAAGTTTTCTGAGTAGGCCATATCGCCATGTCATGTCGTAGGGCTTTTTCTATTCTATAAAATAACTGAAATAAAAAATCTTTTTTGGGTATGGCGCTCTTAATATGACTGTCCAGCTTTACTAGCTGATCGAGAGTTGGCATCCCTGCGGAACCGAACCTGCCGTCAATATTAAAATTCTGGAATATTAAAAAATGCAATAGCCCTAATGTGTAACAATTCGTTCCATGACCTTGCATCAAGCAACTTGGTCAAAGCAATTGGGCGGTAGGAGATGGCAAGTCTGGATACCCCTCCTTTCAATGTGAAATTATGTGGGCGAAGTGCCATGAGTTTGGAAAGTGTTGCTTTTTCCAAATTTCATTGTACACTTCTACAACTTAATCGTTTCATCATGATTAAGATCTTCTTCATCTCATATCAAATCTCATGGGGCCTGGGATGTTCTCTCTACAGGCTTTAGGCTTGGACAAGCTCATCCATTGTTAATCTTTATATTGTAATCAAAGTTATCTCCTGTGCCAAAGTGGAATTGGTTTGGCAGCTGCCGCCTCTTCCTTATGTCAGGAATGTGGATGGTAATTAGCTGAGTTGCTTGTATGAGAGAACTGCTTGGCGAGTGCATTAGCAATGTCTCTAGGTGAACTCAATTGTTACCCTCTCGATGAGTTATTGATTTTAAAAGTATGATTTTTTCTTATTGATTTTATTGATAGTGGCGCCAACCTCTGTATTTGGTGTTGCTGTTTATTGTAAGACAAAACCTCCGCCAGAGTCTCTTTTTTGCTTGTCTTATTATGCTACGAGCCTACTCCTTGTTGTTTGTAATTGTCAAAGTTTCTCATTTGTGATCTTATTTTGAAAGCCTGTAGGTCCTTATTGCTCGTCGACAGTGCGCCTGCGGCCATCTGGTTCCAACCATGGGAACTCTATGCTTACCGCTCTCCTGTCGAAGTTTTAGGAATGGATAGCATGCTGCCTTCTATAATCGAATTCTGAATATTGTTTTACTTTATCATCAATGGTTTCTCCAACAAGTTCGAGCTTGAGCGCTCTTTTTGAAGGCGAACACAGTCTCCTCTTTTTACGTTAATTTATTGCGCTGAAGGCGTTTTCACTGTGTCGCATGATATTTAAATCACAATAGGAAGATGATCGCTTCCCAACAGTCCCGTCATGGTGTGCCCAGCCCTTGGCTGCTATTGATGAAGAGCCATTGATAAGTCAATAAAGCTCAAATTACCGGCATTATCGTCCCCACCCGCGTCGGACTCCATCATTCAGAAGATTAAATCAGAACTCATTAAGCAACTTAACTACTTGCTCCCCTCTACCACATCCACCCGCAGGGAACCCCATAACATATATGAGCATTAAAAATCAGCTAAAAATTACCTTATTTTTGTGGCAGCGTTCCTGAGAGCAAAGAGCCATCATGGCACTCACTTGCATCAGGTGGAACAATAAGTGAACATTATAGCCAGATACGTGCCATTATTTTTACTTGCATGCTACAGAACTCCAAGTAGAATCAATAGTCACTTCTGTAAAAGGGTATAATATCTATTCTTATTTAATATTCTTTACCGGTCTGTTTAAGTTCAGCACTTTCTTTATCCTTAGCTGCAACTGTTTGCCTGAACATTACTTGCACTAAGGGGGTGTTAGTTTCTGCTTTCAGCATAGAAGTTCTGGTTTATGTGTCAAACTTTCCACTTTTCCTCTTAGCTTCAGTAATCACTAACTTCATGCTTTCTCATATATGCGAATTTCTCGGTCTCCTTCTTCAGGTGCTGCACTCAGCAGATCCTGACTGATGGTGACCTCCCACAATTAGCACATTTGGGAAATCTGGCTAGTACATGTGATGGTGTCCTGATCTTCAGCAACATTTCCGGCATAACAAATTTTTACTCGAGAGTCTTTATCAATCATCTTTATGAGGTGTGTCCCGAATTTTTGGCATCTATTACAATACATTGGCTTTTGGACATAAATGTCTTACTGAACACGTTCCATACCGACGTTGCCATACTCGGGGATTTTGTTGAAACCCGCTCTTTCCCAGAGCTTATATAGACCCCCGCTAGGATCCCCTTATGGGCCATTAACTGCCCGGGAACGAACACATTATTTTCCCCCTCCCTTATATGGCGTAACAGGCCCTCAGGTAGTAACTAACTTGTGTACTCTGATATTTGATCAAATATTAAAAAACAAAAAAAAAAATCCCTTACCCCCCAATAAGAAAGTGGTAAAAAGCGAAAATAAAAATTATAAAAAAAGGAGGGTTTACCCAACAATTCTTTGCTCAAAACTAAAAAAAAAAAAAAAAAAAATAAAAAAAAATACTGCTTAAAGTAATTAAATAAAGAAAAATGTTTTATATTTAGGTTTTTTAAAAAAATTGTAAAATGTTATAATGCAAAAAAAATATAGAAACAACGAAAACATATTAATAAAAAAAAGACAAAGTTAACCATTTGTTTCCATCCACGTGGGCATCGAGTCAGAATTTCCAGGGAAAACTCTTGTATTTTCGGGCTGGTATGGTCTGGGGTCACTACCCACCACCCCCTCACCTCCACCCAAAGTCGTCTCAGCTCAGTGCCTACCGCGTTCCTCAGCAATATTTCTCTCGAAGGTCCTGTCCACCATTCCTTGTAGATCCTGCCAACTCAGGCTTCAGCGACACAGTAACCACGTGCTGATGCTCCAAGGACGATTTGGTGGAATGAATGAAATCCTGGATGTAGCCTAACATCCTGATTCCAGACGCAGGACTCCTACACCCTGGGTTTTTGGTGATCCCTGCCATGGGTGCTCCCATACAGGAACAGAGACCTCAATGAGGTTATGGCAACAACTGTAATCCGCGAGTCCCCTGCCTTCACCACTAATCGTCGCAACGTGGTCTGTCCCACCACCTTTGCTTCAATGTTTTCCTTCGACAGGTCTTCGGAAACTATGGCCTGAAAACGTCCCAACCCCAACCTGGCAGGGGAAGCGCTAGATACATAATGCATCTGTCCCAAGAAATCACCGCCCGAACTGTCACTGTATCGATCAATAATCAAATGACAGCGTGTTCTGTGGGGAAAAATTTATTGTACCCTCTCCCCGTGGAGAGCTGTAATAGTATATCCAAATTGCAACTAGGAAGTAAGAGATCCGGTGATAAATGTCCCTTAATTGCTCTCTTACCCAACATTAATGCAATATTGGTCATGTCTGATCCCTTTTTTAATACTGACCTGTCATTCTCCAAGTTCAGACTAAGCTGCAGATTTTCCCATTCCTTTGACTGCCCAGTCTAATAACCCATCAGAATCCTCTAGCCTTTTTTTGAGCCGGTCCTCGCTATTGTAACAAATCCCCGAGAGTGCTTTTCCCATGAGGAAAATGATACTCCGTTGATAAAGCTTTGTGGCGTCGCCCGTGATCACGAGCATAGAGTGTAGGTATGTCTATCCTGCTTTTTGTAACTGCCCCTAAGGCGAAGTTCACAAACATTTGTTTAACGAGATACCTCCAACACGGAACGTCTTTATTGTGATGTCTCCCCATCGTCAAAAAAAAGTCTGATCACTTGATGTCTGTGGGGGATCAATCTCATCCGACATCTTGCCGACCATTGTCCTTAACCCATCTATAATGGGGTGGCCCGAGGTCAGAGGTCATTGCCCCTACCCTTGTTCACTGTCATCCTGTTTGGGGTACTAACTTAACAGTATAGTATCCAATCGTTTTCTTTTTCTCTACGCCCTACGCCAGGCCTGGAGTCTCAAGCAAAGGCCCTGGTAATCCCGTGCCCTCTCTACATGTATGGGTATGAGGAATTCTGCACTGATGAAGTGTAGAGGACCCGTCCCTTTACGAATCGCCGACCACCATCTGTCCGATATGCCATGGAGCTCCATCATTTATTACTACGGTCTCGATGAATGCGCTAGCTCCCCTCCTTTGTTTTTACAGGGGCCGCATATAGGTACTTAGTTTAAAAGCAATCCACCTGTGAGAATATCTTGAACCCTTCTGCTATGGGAAGGACCCACCAAATCCATGAGAACTCTCTGACAAGGTTTCAGTGACTTCTGGATAACTCATAGGGTGCTCGACCTCCCTCCCTGTTTACAAGGAAACATGTTTTACATTTCCTGCAAAGCCTCCACACTGCATCCTTCATCCCCCTAAGAACTGCAAATTTCTCCACCTCACTACCGTGCAGTCACCCCTCCATGACCTGAGATAGGAGACTGTGTTGCCCGCTGCAAGGCATACAACTTGGAAACTCCTCCTGTACCCTACTAACCCTAAAAATCTTAACCCTTCACGTTCGTAGGAGCATTATATAACATACCATCTGGCCGAACTTGATAACTATCTATGCTTTCCGTAAGACGCCTTACCAAACCTCCGGGCAAGGCCACCCCTTTCACCGGTGACACTTCACCACATCCCAAAAGGGTCCTACTGCCCTGAACTCTTCCTTAACTTCTCAAGGACCTAACTTTATCACTTCTGGGACCCCTACTCCCTTTGACACATATATATACATATTATATATATATATTATATATATATATATGTATATATATATACATACATTTAT
>NW_023656207.1:27500-28928 GCF_015228065.2 Penaeus monodon
TAGGCCACCAGTGCCTCCTATGGGCACCCCGCCCCTCAGGTTGTCTCCTGCGAACAACCCTGGGTGGAGGAGACCTGTGGACGTCCTAGGGATCAGGCTTGGGCAGCTCGCGAACCTGTCGGAGGAAAAGAGATGGGGGCCTGTGCCCCCTGGAGACTCGCCTCGAGGGATCCCCGTGGCTGGAAGCGAAGGGTGGGCGGCTGCCCCCGTCGGGGTTTGCCCCTTTATGAGATGATAAATAAAAAGGTAAAAAAATAAACCCCAAACGAAAAAGAGCAAAAAACAAACGAAATATAGCCCTTTTTAGAGAAACGCCAAAATGAGTTTTTTCGATTCTTTGATGAGTTTTTCAAAAATTAGGGTAATATATAATAATTACATAATTGTATTTTTAAAACAATAATATGATAAAAGAGAGAATAAAAAAAATTTTGATAACATTTGAGATTTTTAATATATTAATATTATCATTATTATTTTTATATTTATTTTTGTTTTTTATTATCCTTATTATTATCATTTGTTATTTTTCATTTTTTTATATTATTTTATTTTTATTATTTATTATTTTCATATTTTTATTATCATTATTATATTTCTATTATATTATTTTTATTATCATTATTATTAATTATTTTATTATCATTATTATATTTATTTTAAATTTTTAATTTATTGCAAAAAAAAATATCATAAAATTTAAAAAAACAAAAAATAAAAATAAGTTAATGATAATAATGAAATCGTTAAATATTTTTTATTAATTTTTATTGTTATTATATCATTTTTATTATTTTTACTGGTCTAATTGCAAAAATAATTTTATAACTAATAATTCAATAAAAAACGATTTAATTAAATAATGACATAAATAATTATTATAAAAAACGTTATTTTGTTATTTTTATTGTTTTTAATTATTTTTTGTTGTTGTTGTTTTTAGTATAGTTGCAAAAAAAGTTACTAAAAATGCAATAATTTCAAAAATAAAAATAAATTTTTCAAAAATGATGATAATAATTTCAATAAAGGATAATGATGATGATAATAAATGATAAAGATGAGATAACGAATAATGATGATAACATGATAATAATAGTGTAATTACAGGAAATTTTGTCCATATGAAATAAAAAAAGGGAAAAGAAAAAAAATTCCCAAAAGTCGAAAAAACCGCAAAATTAGCAAAAAAAGCCTTTTGAGAGTATAGCCAAAAAACACGTTTCTTAGATTTATTGATGTTTTTGGAACATTAGGGTAAAAAATGATAATAATTTGAAAAAAATTAATTTTAACATTTATTTATATTATCAAAAAAAATTTTTTTATTCATTATTTTTAAATTAAAATTATTATCAAAAAAATTTTTATTATTATTAATTTTTTTTTATTTTAAATTTTTTTATTTTAATTTTTATTTCTACTATT
>NW_023656208.1:0-3739 GCF_015228065.2 Penaeus monodon
ATATCTTTTATTTATATATATATCTCTTTTCCCCAAAATATACTATTCTTCTTTTAAAATAATATCTTTTATATATTTTTTTTTCTATATATTATTTTTATATACATTTATATTTTCATTAAAATATATTATTCTCTTATTTTAAAATTTCTATATTTATTATAGAGAAGAGAGGAAGAGAGAGCGAGAGAAGAGGAGATATTTATTATATGTATATATATTATTATATTATATAATATATATATATTATATATCCATATTATACACACATATATATATATATGTGTATATTATTTATATAAAAATTATATATATATATTTTAATATATATATATATAATTTTGTGTATATAATATATATATATATTATATTAATATATATAATTATAAAATATATATATATATTTTGGGGTGTGTTATTATTATATTTTATATATTATATTTTATTTATTATTCCACATTAAAATATATTTTAAAAATTTATATATTAAAATTATTTTATAAAATATATATTTTAAATTCCGAATATATTATTATATATATATCTATTTTTATATTATATATTTAAAATAATACATATATATAAAATATATATTATATATATTATATATACACATTTTATATATATACCCATTATTTATGTGTATATATATATATGTTTTAATATATTAATCTAAAATTATTTTATATATATATATATAAAATTTTATAATTATAATATGTATTATATATTTTATATATAAAATATATATAATAATTTTTATTATATTTTTGTATATTTATATATATATTATATTATATATATTATTATTATTTTTATATTATTATTGAAATTTATTTCCCCCTATTGTGTCTTTTAAAATTTTAATTATATTTCTATCTATAAAATTATATATTATCTAAAAATTCTAATATTTTTATATTATTTTAATTATTTTTTTTATATTGTCTTTCTCTCTCTCTCTCTCTCTGTCTGTCTGTCTGTCTGACTGCCCTCTCTCCCTCTCTCTCTCCCCCTCTCTCTCTCTCTCCTCTCTTTTAAATTTTTCTTTTTACTTAATCGTTTTTACTTTTTATGCATACATACATATATGTGTGAAAACTATCCTCAGCCGCTCCCTTTCCTGCAGGAGTTCATTTTTCCGCCGCTTTTCCATTTCTTACATTTCTGCTTGAGAACGAGCACCGGGCCCTCGAAAAAAAGGGAAAACGTCTCGTCGGACAGAGAGAAAAGACAAGACAGACGAGGAAAAAACATGGGGTCCAGCCCCTTTCACTACTCCCCCCTGGGCCCCCGGGGGGGACAAAGGCCCTCTCTCGGGGTCTCACTTCTACCTTCCAAAATAAACCCCCAAAAGCTAAAAACCTTCCTTTTTCACCTGCACTAAAATCCCTTTCGGGCTCGTTGACTCTGATGGCAGGGGTGTTTTGAATCTTCCCTTCCCAAAACGTGGTTCGCATACATCTTTTCCTCCCCTCTACCCTGTATTCTATCTATATTATCTATTTTTGTGTTATCTACACCCAATCTACTTTCGACCTATTTTATGTCAATTTGGGGGCTTATATCTATATTTTTTAATCTATTTTTTATATACAGGGGTTTTACACACCCAACACACACACACTTTATTTTAATATATTATAATATTATATATATATATAATATATATATATTTTTAAAATATATTATAGTAAAAATATAAAATACATGCACCCCATATACATACACATATACATATATATAAACGGAACGCTGCTTGTGAAAATTTTCACATTTAAAAGAAATATATCATTATGTATAAAAAATAAAAAAGAAGGAAAGAAAGGGAAAAAGTTGCCTAACAGACTAAAAATATATAAAAACAAAGGCTCAAAACTTCCCCCCACTGTGCCGTTTGAAAAGCACGACATCGCCCCCAAAAAGGGGGCAATACTGAGGAAGAAAACGCACCCTTTTAGCTGAGCAATTAAACCCGACGACGACCCCGGAACCCCAAAAAACAGGAGCCTTGTTTTTGCAAAAACAGAACAAAGCTCCTTTTTCCCCCGAGGATAAGAGTTTTTGGGTTGGTCTACGGTCAGTGCCTCCGTCCCCGGGCCCTTTTGAAGCGGGGGGGGGAGGAAATTTTCGATGGCTCTCCTCTTGCTGGGTGTTTTTTGCTGTTTTGGGGGTGATGGGGGTGTTTTGGGGTGTGGTGTTTTAATTTTGTGTGGTTGTGTGTGGGTTTTGTGTGTGTTTGGGGTGTGTGTGTGTCTGTTTGTGTGTGTTTTGTGTGGGATGTGTGTTTTGTGGGGGTTGTGGGGTGTGGGGGTGGGGTGTGGGTGTGTGTGTGTGCGTGTGTGTGTGGGTGCTTGTGTTCGTTTGCGTAACGGTGCGCGGGGCGCGTGCCCGGGGTGTTTTGTGTGTGTGTGTGTGTGTGTGTGTGTGTTTTGTGTGTTTGTGTGTGTGGTGTGGTGTTGTGGTTTGTGCTCTCTCTCTCTCTCTCTCTCTCTCTCTCTCTCTCTCTCTCTCCTCCTTCTTCTTCTTCTATCTTCTCTTTTTCTCTCTCTCTCTCTTTCGTTCTCTTTTTGTCTCTCTTTTTTTCTCTGTTCGTGCGTTTCTTCAATCTTTTTGGCTTGTTTGGGCTGGTTTAAAAGTGCTCCGGGGTGCGTCTTCCCCCCTTTTCAAAACGTTTTTTTGTTCAGTTCACGACTCCCAAGTTTGGGCCGCTTCGGTTGGGCTCTTTGCTCCCTTCGTTGAAAGCGTCCCTTCTCGTTTTTTTTGTCCTTTCCCCTGTCCTTGTCTTGTCTTGTCTTTTTCTTTGTCTTTTTTTCTCTCCTTGCCTTTCCTTCCCTTTTCTTCTTTTCCTTTTTTTTTCCCCTTTTTTTTCCTTTCCTTTCCCTTTTCCCTTCCCCTGCCTTTCCTTTTTCTTCTTGTTTTCCTTGTTTTTCTTTTTTTTTCCCCCGTGCTAAACGTCGGCGAGGTGTGTCTGCCGGGGAGCGGGTGGGGGGGGGGAAACGGGGGGTAAGGGCGGGAAAAAGGTGGAAAGGGAAAACAGAGTTAAAGGCCGCCAAAAATTAACCCAGAGGTGAAAAAAGGTGTCGAAAAAAAGAATTAAAAAGCCCCCCCGGGCCCCTGGGTAAAAAAAGCCGAGAAGTGGGTGAATAGACCAGGATATGGAATAGCCGTCCCCGAAAGTTAAAAAACCAAGTAAGATTAAACAAAAAAACAAATGGTTTGAAAAAAATATTCAAACAGAAGGAATGGGGGAAGGAAAAGAATGGCTAAATGAAAGTAAAAGTAAAGGGTGAAAGAAAAAAGCCCAAAAAAATAAAAAAAATAAAAAATAAAAAAAATAAGAAAAAAAGAAAGAAAAATAATAAAGAATACGCCCTAAGAAACATATATAAGAAAAAAAAACGGAGAGGGGTAATTGATAAAAAGAAGAATATCCTGGAGAACCCGAGAAAAAACGAAAACCATAAAAAGAATAAGGGGGATAAACGAGAAAACAAAGGAAAAAAACATAATAAGGAAAGGGAAAAAAAATAATATACAACAAAAGGAATAATAAAAAGATAATAATAATAATAAAAAAGCCAGAGACAATTGAAAAAAATAATAATAATAATTAAAAATAATAATAAAAGTTTGGGTTATGACAGTTTAAACCCCACAACCGGTTTGGAGTTTCGACTGGGATAATTAGTTTTACCCTTTTTCCCCTAACTCCCTCCAAGTCAAAACCCCCCCTTGG
>NW_023656209.1:0-3738 GCF_015228065.2 Penaeus monodon
TTTTTTTTCCGGGGGGGGGGGGGGGGGGGGGGGGGGGGGGGGGGGGGGGGGATAACCAAAAAAATTTTTTTGGGTTTTTTTTTTTTTTTTTTTATTACTTTTTTTTTGGGGGGGGGGGGGGGGGGGGGGGGGGGGGGGGGGGCCCTTTTGGTTTTTTTTTTGTTTGGTTTTTTCATAACCCAAAAAAGGGGGGCCCCCTTTTTTTTTGGGTTTTTTTGGAAATAAAAAAATGTGTTTTTTGGAAACCTTCCCAAATTTTAATTTCCGGGTTCATTTTTTTTTAAAATTTTTTTTTTTTCCCCAGAAGGATATCGTGATCAACGTATAAAAACTTAAAGTAATCGATAAAACCCCGGTATAGGTCTTTTGATTTTCTTGTTTTCTCTATGATAAATTTAGTTTTAGAATCTGGTTTCTGGTCCCTTTTTCCAAGCGAAAACGTTTGTTGTCTGCAATTTATCTTTTAAAACTTAAACTTCTTTTTTCGGAAAAATTTCAACAAATTTTGCTGCTTGACTTTTAACGCAATGCCCTGTTATTGTTCAGGAGTGCGTCCCCCTTTTTGGTAGGGAGAAAAGACTTTTTTTTCCCTCTTTTGGCCATTTTCTTTCATTCCATATTTTGTACAAAGTTTGTAGAAGAAGTATTAATCCCTCGCCAGCTTTCCTGATTAGCTCCGCGTTATTTCTCTTTTCCCCGGCTTTTGATTCTTACTTTTTTAAGGCTTTTATAACATCGTCTAGCAGGCGTGTTTATCTCGCTGTCATTTAGTCAAATTAATGTTTTTTTAGATTTTATTTTTTTTTGGGGGTTGGGGAACAATATTGTTTCTTTCTATCTTTGATTTCCTTTTTCCATCACTAAACTAGTCCATCTTCGTTTTGATGGGTCCACTGAGTTTTAAATTTCGTGTGTGTTTCGTCCCCTTTTTGGGTAAGTTTTTTAAATTTTGTTTATGATAAAACAGTTTTCATTCTCTGGCAATTTTTCTTTAAAATTTTTCCTTATCTCGTCGCAATAATCTTTGAATTTTTGTTTTTTGGTTTTTGTAAATTATTTTTTAAAGGTTATTGATCCCTTTTTTATTTTGGGATCTTCTTGTTTCAATTTCATTAGTTTTTTTTTTTCGATATCCGGGGGGGAATTTTGTTTTTTTCTTTTTGCGTTTTTCTTAAGCATGCTCACAAGAGTTTTTCCTTCTTCCAAAACTCTTTTGGTTTTTTATCATCTTCACATTGAGGAGTACTTAAAAATTTTTTTGACACAAATCTGAAATTTTTTCAAGGTTTTTGAGTCGACTTTAGAGGTGGTTTTGGGACGCCCCTCTTTTGGTTTATTTAAAAGTCGATGTTTATTTGGTGGTCACTGTTGCTTGGGCACGGGCCCCTTGTTTTGGGTTTTTTAGCAATTTTTCCCTTTTTTGGGTTCAGCAAATGTAGTAAATTTTGGGTTGCGTGTTTTTTGTCGGGGTGAAAACGACGTGAAAAGGTCTTGGGGTGTTGGAAAATGTATTTGGGTATAACTAATTATTTTTTACTACAGAATTCAATAAAATCTTCACCTCCTCCTTTATTCACCAAAGGCCCATTTCCACAGGTTCATTTTTTAGATCATTTTTTCCTACTTTGGGGGTTGGTCCACTGATTCTTTTTTCATCTCTGTTAGGGATTTTGTCTTAAAAATTCTTGGGGAGTGTTTTTTAAAAAAAAATCAATTTTTTCATACGGTTGGGTTTGGGGCTACATTGTTAATAAATGTTATGAGGTTTTGTTTTATTTTGACTTTTAAAAAGCGATTTTTTATTGGCGTACCCAAAGTGCATTTGAGTTTTTTCGAGAGAAACATGCACTCCGGCTATAAATTTCTTCTTTTTTTCCAGAAAAAAAACTGTCTTGTTTTTTTTTTTTTGAACTTCCCTTCTTTTCCAAATTGGTCTCACTGTTTCCCAGTATTTGTGTTGTATCTATCCCTTCGTTTTCATAAGTATGTAATTTACCCACCCTTTCATTTTCCCTTTCGTTCCCGTTCCTTTTTTAAAGTGTTTTTTTAATTGGACATGTTTACTTTATCTTTTTTGTCTTCCAGATGCATTTAAAATTTTCAGCCTGTTTTCCCCCTGAATAAAACCCCCTTGTAAACCCCCGCACGGGCGATGTGGTATGAATTTTCATTTGTATTTTAAACATTGGTGTAGGGTTTTTCAGGAAAAAGAAAATTTAGTGGAATCCCCCCGGCTCCTTTTCAAAATCGCGTCTCCAAATAACTAGGGGGACTATCTCTCCGTATAAAAGTTACCTGTAAAACGCCAGACTTATTATTTGGGGAACCATAAATCGTAAACCGAAGTGTTTCACCAGATATCCATGCCCTGCTGCCGACATTTTCAGCAACCCTGGCAAGGGGGGAATGGGTGCTTCCTTGTTCAAGGGAAAACCCCCGGTGCAGTTTATTGTCTTACCCCGGACAAATTATGTATATATTTATATAAAAATATATAATATATATATATATATATATTTTATTAAATTATAATATATTATAATTAATATATTAAAATACACTTACGCAGTGTATATACGTAATACAAAAATTTTTAAAATTTTTAATATATATATTAAATATAAATATAATAAATATATAATATACATCCATACTTACATATATGTTTTTTTTTTTTTTTTTTTTTTTTTTTTTTTTTTTTTTTTTGTGTTTGTTTTTTTTATTTTTTTTTTTTTTTTTTTTTTTTTTTTTTTTTGTTTTTTTGGGTTTGGTTGTTGTTGTTGTTTTGTTGTTGTTTGGTTGGGTTTTTTGTGTGTGGTGATTTTTGGGGGTTTGGTTGATTTTGTTTAATTTAAAAAATTTTTTTTTTTTATTTATAAAATATATATATTATATTTATATTATATATAATATTTTATATATAAAATATTATTTATATATAATTTTTTAAAAAATTTTAATTTTTAATTTTTATTATATTATATTATTATATATATATATATATTTTTTTAAAAAAAAACAAAAAAATTTTTTTTTTTTTTTTTTTTTTTTTTTTTTTTTTTTTTTTTTTTTTTTTTTTTTAAAAAAAAACAAAAACTTTGTAGGGTTTTTTTTTTTTTTTTTTTTTTTTTGGGGTTTTTTGTTGTTTTTTTTTTTTTTTTTTTTTTTTTTTTTTGTTTTTTTGGGAATTTAATACATATTTTTTATATCTTATTTAAAAATATATATATATATATATATATTATATATATAATAAAAATTAATTATATAATATTAATTAAAATATACAAATTTAAAACATATTAAATTTAAAAATTTTTATATATATTATAATTTATATAAATTAATATTTTAATATTTATATTAAAATTTTTTTTTAAAAATATAAATATAATATTTAAAATATTTATTTTTTTTTTTTTTTTTTTTTTTTTTATATTTTAAATTTTTAAATTTTTTTTTTTTTAATTTATAATTTTATTGTGGGGGGTTTGTTTTTTTTTTTTTTTGTTTGGGGGTTTTTTTTTGTTAGTTTTTTTTTGAATTTTTTTTTTTTTTTTTTTTTTTTTTTTTTTTTTTTTTTTTTTTTTTTTTTTTTTTTTTTTTTTTTTTTTTTTTTTTTTTTTTTTTTTTTATTTTTTAAAAAACTAATATATTATAAAAATAATTATTAATTTTAAAAATTTAAACCCCCCCCAAAAAGTTATATTATCATATATTCATTTTTATAACCGAAAA
>NW_023656210.1:0-3738 GCF_015228065.2 Penaeus monodon
GAAAGCAAAAATTTTTAGAAAATTTTTGCTGAAGAAGAATTTAAATTTAAAGAGAAAAAATTTGCGACGAAAAACGGGTTTTTCCCCGGAAAAAGGTACCAGAAACCAGATTTAAATCTGAAATGATCATAGAAAAAAACAGAGAACTCAAAAAAGACCTATCCCTGTGTTTCACGTTTACTCAAAAGCTTTATACGGTTGATCACGATCCTCGGGAATAACATGAACGATATGAATTTCCAAAACCATCACCCAATAAAAAAAGCCAGATCACCAACAACAAGAAACTGAAGAAAATTTAGGGGTTTAACAAATGGTTCAAAGTAAACCAAGGAGTACAAAAAGGGTTTTGTATTCGTCTCCACACCTTTTTAATATTATTTGAAGCAATTATGAGAGGGCTCTAGAGAATTTGAAGGAACGTGATTTGGAGGAAAAAAAATATAAAATCAATTCCCCGATGATATATTTAATTCCACGTAAAATGAACGAAACAATAAGATAAAGTTAGAGAAGAAGCAAAAAGGGGGTTTTGTTTTTAATACCAAGAAAACTAAAACAGAAGTTTCGAAGAAAAGGGCAATGAACGATGTGAAATTTTCAACAATGGAGGGGTTGCGGAAAAGTAAAAGATTCATTTATCTGGAGCGTTTAACTAAAATATGATGTTTCCCCGGAGTAAGAAGAATAATTCCCTTTCCCAAAAAAACCCCACAGTTTCTAAATAAATCTGGAAGACCGAACATTCCCCTTATGGACAAAGCTGAGGTATTGAATTTTTATTTTTCCCCAATTGATTAAATTCTGAGTTTTGGGAAAAGGTCAAATAATTTTGAAATGGGGTTTTTACAGAAATACTAAAATTTTAACGTACAGAAAAGAAAACGAAGATAATGCTGAGAAAAAGAAAATTGAAAAGCCCGGGTTTTGGGCATTGAAAAAAAGGGAAACAAGTTAGGTAAGTGATGAGAAATAAAAAATTGGGAAAAAATGTTTACAGGGAAGGTGTAAAAAAAGAAGAAAGGCCCAAACCCAAGACAAGATGAGCGACACGCCAAGAATTTTCGGGGGCGAGGTACAAATGGAAAGAAAAGCGCAAAAGAAGTTTAGGGCGAAGATGGTGGAGACTCCCCGGGTGCTCAAAAAAAGCTACGTTATTTAATATAATATATATATATATATATAAATTATAATATATATATATATATAATTATAAAAATATAATAATATTATATTAATATATATATATAATATATATTAAATATATATTTATATAAAATAAAAAATATATATAGTAATATAATATACAAAAAAATATATATGCATATTAATATATTTAAATATATTATATTAAAATTTTTATTTTTATTAATAAATTTTATATTATTAATTTTAAATTTTTATATAAATAAATACATAAAATTTTATTTTATATATGTATTATATTATAATAATATAAATTTGTATTATAAATTAATTTAATTTTTAAATAATTATATAATTTAAATTTTATTATAAGTATTTTAAATTTTATATAAAATTTTAAATATATATAAATTTTTAAAAGATAATTACATATATTTATACATATATATATATATATATATATAATATATATATAATATATAATTTTTAAAATATATTTTATAATTTTTATATATATGTATTTATTATGTTTATATTGGGATATAAATAGTTTAAAATTTAATATATTATTGATATAATATTAAATATATAATATTATTTCATATTATTTTTAATTTTATATATTTAAATTTTATCTAATAAATTTTTAATATAGATAAATTAATATTTTATGTAAAATATTCTAAAATATAATATAAAAATATATATAAAAAATAATAAAATAATTTTAAAAAAGTATATATATAAGATTATTTATATAATATTTATAAAAATTAAATTTTATATTTAAAAGAAATTATATTATTTAAATTATAATATATAAAAATAATTTTAAAATATATAAATGATATTTATATTAATATAAAATGATATAAATAAAATATAAATAATAATATAAAAATAAATTTTTTATTATTATTATATATTTTAAAATTTTAAAATATATTATATTATTTTTATATAATAATTATATATATTTATATATATAAATATAAATTAAAATTAATAATATATATAAATTATTTTTAAAAAATAAATATTTTATTATTATATATATTTTATATAATAATATTTTAAAAATATATTATTATTTATTTGATTTTAAAAAAAAAAATTAAATTTTTTTAAAAAAAAAAAATAAGAAAATTATTTTCCAAAAGGGGGCCTGTGTGGATATGGATAAAAAAAACAAGGGGGTTTTTTTTAAAAAACCATCTTATTAAAGAAAGCACAACACGAAGGAAAACCCGAGACGAATCTCAGGGTAAAGCGCTGAGCGGGCGCCGGTCAACAGCCCCTTAAGGGCGAAGGCGGATGACCTTATCACGTCGGGGTTAGGCAGAACTGAAGGCAATAAATCGTCTCTTTCGCCCTTTCGAAACAAAGGTTTTAAATCGACCTAGAGCCACGTGGTCTATTGTCTAATGGGCTACATAAAAGTGTTTTGTACACGCCATTACATATATATATGCACAACACGCACGCACACACACACACACACCACCCCACAAACACACACACACACACACACACACACACACACACACACACACACACACACACAACACACACCACACACACACCACACACGTTTAATATATAAATATATACATACATACATAATATACATACATACATGCGTATATAATACATATACAGGTATACATACATATGTATACATACATATGTATAACATACGTATATACATACATATGCATAGACATACATATGCATAATATATGTATATACATCGTATATACATACATATATGCATATCAGTATAATACATATGTATAAATAAAACGTATATACATAAATAACATATACATACACATATGTACATACATAATATATATATATACATAGTATAAACATAATTATATACATAAGATATACATATGTATAAAACATACAAATGTATTACATACAAAATATATATATATACCATGTATATACATACGTACACATATAAATATTATATGTACTTATGTATGTATATACATATGAATGTATGTATATATATATGAATATATATATGTATGTATATATGATGTGTATACGTATATAAATATGTATATACATAGTATATACATACATATGTATATACTACGTACATACATCCAATGTATACATGTACATATGTATATACATATGTACATAAAAACATATATACATATGTATATACTTATGTACGTGCAAGCATGCATGCCATACATATGTATATACATATGTATATAATATGTACATACATATGTATATACTATGTATATACTTACATGCGTACATATATACATGCATACATATGTCCATACATCTAAAGCACATGTTTCGTACATGCATACATACATATATACATATGTATATGCACATGTATGCAAATGCATATGTACATGCATACCATACATAATGCATGCGTACATACATACATACATGCATGCGTATATAATACTTATATGCATACGTATATTTCATATGTATATGTACATACATATGTATAGCTTAGCATGCATATGTACATGTAAACAAGACTACAACATACATGCATACGTCATACGTACGTATAGCTAGTACGTAAACGTAATACATACATGG
>NW_023656212.1:0-3737 GCF_015228065.2 Penaeus monodon
TTATATATATATATATATATATATATATATATTTTTTTTTTTTTTTTTATTATATATATTATATTATATTATATTATATTCATATTCATATATTATATATATATATATATATATATATATATATATATATATATATATTTTGCTATGCCAGTGGGTCTTTGTCTCTGTGCGAAACATGTGTTAACATGAAAAGGATGACCTGGGCATGTGTTAACATGAAGGGACCTGGGCAAACATGACGCAACTGGCTGTGAGCGGAGGAACAAGCCAAGAGGGAGACGGAGTTGGGTGCTGCTCCTGTGAAGACCTCGTGTGTGCCCTTGTGACCTGATATACTTTGTGTTGCCCTGTTATAAGCTGTATCTGCAGTGTGACATGCTGGTATCCCCCTGTATTGTGCCTATAGAAAAGTGTACTTGTAAATAACTTGTGTAAATAAAGGAGACTCATTTTGTGTTTATTTCGTGCCCTGCCTCTCCATGTGGCGCTTTCCCTCGTGGTGTTCTGGGGACGCTGTGGTGCTCGGTCCCAGAACCGGGGATATAGAAATGGTGACTCGATAAAAACACCGGGCGGAAGGAAACGGAAAAACCACCGCTCTAAATTGCCAAGAAAATCAAGGAAATCCTTGATCGCCAACGTCATTGTGGGACAGGGCACTTGAGCAAAAAAAAAAATCATATATATATATATATATATATATATTTTTTTTTTTTTTTTTTTTTTTTTTTTTTTTTTTTTTTTTACGGTAGGTTCATGTTTGAGCCGCCGTGGTTACAGCATAATACTTAATTTTAGTTTTCATGTGATGCTCTTGGAGTGAGTACGTGGTAGGAGAGTGCCTAAACCTAATTATGTAAATCAGCACGCGTGCTCACATACGCGTGAGTGTGCATGGATACACCTACGCACTCGCACATGAATATATTATATATATATATATATATATATATATATATATATATATATATATATATATATATATATATATGTATATATATATATATATATATATATATATATATATATATATATATATATATATATATATATATATGTATATATTGCTATGCCAGTGGGTCTTTGTCTCTGTGCGAAACATGTGTTAACATGAAAAGGATGACCTGGGCATGTGTTAACATGAAGGGACCTGGGCAAACATGACGCAACTGGCTGTGAGCGGAGGAGCGGAGGAACAAGCCAAGAGGGAGACGGAGTTGGGTGCTGCTCCTGTGAAGACCTCGTGTGTGCCCTTGTGACCTGATATACTTTGTGTTGACCTGTTATAAGCTGTATCTGCAGTGTGACATGCTGGTTTCCCAGATGAACCTGATCACTGCCATGCTGGCCAGTATGAGGGAGGAAATGGCACAAAGGGCAGAAGAGCAGGCACCTAGGGCACGCGAGCAGGCACACCATCTCGTCGAGATGCAGGCAAGGAAGGCAGAGGAACAGTTCTGCCAACTTGTTGAGGTGCTACAGAGCAATCTTGCATCTGTGAAGATGGAAACTCAGCAGTACACCGACAAGGCCTGCAACAGCGTGAAGAGTGAACTGATGGAGGAGGTGCAGACTCTGAAGGGCGAGGTTCAGGGCCTGAGGGAGGAAGTGAAGACGGAAAGGCGGCATCACGAGGTAGTAACGTTGCAAGCAAAGAAGGCAGACGAGGTTCTGGCAACAGATGCCAGAGTGTCAGATTTACTGGGGTCTGCCTGGGGTCCGTGGCAGGAAACCCCCGGGCCTCGCAGCATCGTGTCGGAGCCAGTGGTCGCTGCAGAAGGCTGGGAACCCATCGGAACCGCTCCCTTGTGTATAGGTGGCGGCAAACTCGGACCCGGTTAACCCGCCTCGTTGTCTCCCTCACCCCCTTCCCCCCCCCCCCCAGGCGTGTTAGTTCACGGGACGCGTTCTCCACCCTGCAGCCCCTTGGCCTCCAGACATTCTATGAGGCGTAAGCCAGCTGAGTACGACGGGAAGGTGGCCTGGGAGGCATATGTCACCCAATTTGAAATGCTGGCATCTGCCCAGGGCTGGAGCCAGGAAGAGAACGCCCTGCAGCTGGTAACAGCGCTAAGGGGCCCCGCAGTGGAAGTGTTGGGCATCTGCCGCCATCCCAACATGCCTCTTACACCAGCGTGGCGGAGGCTTTGAAACGCCGTTTCGGGCACCACCACCAGGCCGAGGTATATCGGGCCCACTTGAAGAAGCGGACTCGTGAGTGTGGCGAGACACTGTCCCAGCCGGCGCAAGGATGTGGAGGCGCTGGTAAGGAGGTCGTACCCTGCGGCTGCGGATGAGATGATTGTGGTCCTGGCCTGCGATTTCTTTGTTGACGCTTTGCAGGACCAGCAGCTGCAAATCTACGTCAAGCAGGCACACCCTGAGGACCTGCAGGTGGCGCTGGCGAGGGCCTTGGAGTTTGAGGCCTTCCTGAAGGCAACCAGTGGCCTAGGGCCAGCTGCTCAGCCCCGCCATGACCTCCGGAGCCGGAAGGCTAAAGTGGAGAAGATAGCACTGAGGAAGGTGAGCCCGAGCACTTTTCAAGGCTTGTGTTGGGGCTGCAGTAAGGAAGGGCACAGACGTAGTCGGTGTCGGAGGGAGCGGAGAACACATCCTCTCAACCAGACGGATTCTGATGCCTTCCAGCAGTGCTGCAAGGACTGTGGCAGGTATGGTCACCATCCGAGTGCATGTCCTAAGGTTAAGGAAGTGGTACAGGCGGAAAACACGGACAGGCTGGAGAAGGGGGCCGAAACCCAGCCGTCCTCGGTTCCCGGGCCCCGACTTGGGTAAGCTGCCGTCGAACCAGCACGATGCAGGTGGAGGGATCAGTAGATGGGAAGCCATGCTGCCTGACAGTAGACACAGGTGCTGAGAATTGATTGACTGATTGTTCAAAATTATCTGCCGCGTCAACAGCTAAGGTCATTAGCGGCGAATGCCTTGTTAAATAGAAATATTAACATATTTAAAACTTTAAGAAATCTATGAATAAATATCTTACAAATAATAATAAACAAATTAAAAATCAAAACATAAATATTATGCTTTAAGTATATAAAATATTGCATAAACATTATGCATAATTAAATTTTATTGAAAATATTAGTCTCCATAAGGAAACTAATAAGACCCTCTATGTCACAATCCTCCCCCAATACATTTTTCAGTGTATATGGGGGAGACAAGTACATACGTCTTTGGTCTGAGAATGTTGCACATCTTTCCACTACATGTGCGATTGTTAATGGCTCTTGGCATCCTTCACAAAGTGCTTCACTTTTAGCCATCATCGGCCCATGGGTCAGTCTTGTGTGCCCAATTCTTAGTCTTGTTAATGCAACTTCCACTTTTCGGTTAGGGTGGGTGCTAGTCACCCAACTGCCAAGGTCATCTCTACTCTCGCAGTTTGTTTCTGGAGGTATGCCTCCATTGTTCCATCCATTTATTGTGAAGACAACTCCTTATGCTGGGTTTCAGGTCGGTGTGTGGGAGAGGAAAACGAGCACCACAAGGCTGAGCAGCAGCTGCCTTGGCCTTCTGATCAGCTCGCTCATTCCCACTGATACCAACATGCGCTGGCACCCAACACAGAGTTATCTTTTTACATGTTGACATCAGTGCAAGCCAATCTTGAATCTCCCTTACTACTGGATGTGATGAGTTTAAGGCTCTAAAAAAAAAAAGTGATTGCTTACAGGACAGAGGTCAGAGAAAGGTGTAAATCTCTAGTCATC
>NW_023656213.1:0-2500 GCF_015228065.2 Penaeus monodon
AAACACATATACAGGTATATTCATAATATGTGTAATGAATAGATATAAGTATATAAACATAGTTACATATATGTATATATTATACACATACACATGCATACATATATATATATATATATATATATATTTAATATATATATATATATATATATATATATATATATATATATTTAACCATGATGAGACAACTAACCAGTGTAGTGAGCATATTGAGTATGGTTAGTGTAGTAGCTTGAAGATTCCCAACAGATGCTGAGTGATCACACTTGTCGAGGTCACAGCATCCTGTTCCAAGGTCAGGGACCATGAGCAGAGACAGCAGAGTCTGACAAGAATTATCATCTATAGTGTTTGCACAAACTCTTAATGTTACGGGCATTACTTTTTTGTTGGGACATAAACTCCTGAAAATAATAAGCAAGCTCAATTCTTGAAACTGTAATGTTGCCATCATATAAATATGGTAAATGCTAATATTCATTTATCCATGAATCTATCTATATATCTATATATATCTATATCTATATATATACTTTTTTTTTACTAGTCTGTGTTACCCAACAAAAATTATATCAGAAGTGAATGTTTCCTTTACTTTTAATTTTGTCCATGTTCAACAAAATACAACTGAATAATGTTATTTTCATCAATCAAACTTGTTCTTTACAACTCCTGTTTTCACCTAATAATACTGTATATTTATTAAACTAATGGGGTTGCAGTCATGGTTAAAGTTACAAGACTGAAAATCAATGGTCTATAAGAATTAAACTTGTGTAGTCATGAGTATAATTTTAAAACAACTATTAAACTTGTAATATTTCTAAAATTCTGGTATTAGTACCGATTGAGAACCAAGTTTTTTTCTAGTATGTGTAATGCTTTGTGAGGCAAATCATATATACGTAAAGAACAAAATCATCACTGATGTCAACATTTCAAATTTATAAAAAATACATACATGGTAGGGTCTTTCTGGAATTAGCCATATCTCTCTTAGGACTACACAAAACATTAAAAATATTACATTTTTAGCTCACCTTAACACCACTGTGCTTGTTGATAAGTGATATTATTTCTAGCAAACTGACACTATCTCCCAAATATTCATCAGGTCCTGTTGTTAGATTGCTTTCCAAAACCTGCCAAATTAGAAAAAATTGCTAGACTTTTAAAGAAAAGGAAATATTCAAAAAATGTAATTCCTTTTTATTTAAATGATAATATCCTGTACTATTATATAAAAAAACTAGAATAAGAAATAACAAAAAAATATAAAGGTCAAAATATTGATAAATATTAAATATATACATAGACATATAAATATCTATGTGCATATATATATATATATATATATATATATATATATATGTATATATTTATACATATAAATATACACTACACATATATATATATAGATATATCAAATATGTATATATATATATTATATATATATATATATATATATATATATATATATATATATATATATATATATATATATATATAATATATATAATATATATATATTATATATATATACATTAATATATATATATATATATATATATATATATATATATATATATATATATATATATATATATATATATATATATATATATAGCACATATATATTTATTGTCTATGTATATATTTAATATTTATCAATATTTTGACCTTTATATTTTTTTGTTATTTCTTATTCTAGTTTTTTTATATAATGGTACAGGATATTATCATTTAAATAAAAGGAATTACATTTTTTGAATATTTCCTTTTCTTTAAAAGTCTAGCAATTTTTTCTAATTTGGCAGGTTTTGGAAAGCAATCTAACAACAGGACCTGATGAATATTTGGGAGATAGTGTCAGTTTGCTAGAAATAATATCACTTATCAACAAGCACAGTGGTGTTAAGGTGAGCTAAAAATGTAATATTTTTAATGTTTTGTGTAGTCCTAAGAGAGATATGGCTAATTCCAGAAAGACCCTACCATGTATGTATTTTTTATAAATTTGAAATGTTGACATCAGTGATGATTTTGTTCTTTACGTATATATGATTTGCCTCACAAAGCATTACACATACTAGAAAAAACTTGGTTCTCAATCGGTACTAATACCAGAATTTTAGAAATATTACAAGTTTAATAGTTGTTTAAAAATTATACTCATGACTACACAAGTTTAATTCTTATAGACCATTGATTTTCAGTCTTGTAACTTTAACCATGACTGCAACCCCATTAGTTTAATAAATATACAGTATTATTAGGTGAAAACAGGAGTTGTAAAGGACAAGTTTGATTGATGAAAATAACATTATTCAGTTGTATTTTGCTGAACATGGACAAAATTAAAAGTAAAGGAAACATTCACTTCTGATATAATTTTTGTTGGTTAACACAGACTAGTAAAAAAAAAGTATATATATAGATATAGATATATATAGATATATAGATAGATTCATGGATAAATGAATATTAGCATTTACCATAT
>NW_023656214.1:0-3736 GCF_015228065.2 Penaeus monodon
ATTTTTTTTTTTAAAAACCCTTTTCCCTGTTTAAAACTTTTTTATAACTACAAACCCACTTGTACTGCACTATACTAAAAGGGGGTTTGTTACAATAGATAGATAGAAAAAGAGAGAGCAGAGAGAGAGAGAAGTGGTTTTGTTTCCTTTGAACAAGGGTATTTTGGTGTACATTGTCTGTCTGATTTTTGCTCAGTGGTCACTGCTGCTGACTGGGCTAAACCGAGTCCTTCCCCCCCGGGGGGCCCACCCACAGCAGTAATCTCCAGGCACATTAAAACTTTCGTGCCGGGGCGGGGGGCGAACCGCGACCCTTGGATGAGAGGCCGACACATTATGACTGTACTACCCCGGAGGTTGAAAAAGAGAGAATATGATGATGATGATGATGATTGATATGAGAGGATGATGATGTGAGATATGATGATGATGATGATGATGGATGATGTGATGATGAGATGATGATGAGATGATGAGATGATGATGTAGATGAGATATAGTTAACATTTGATATAAGATAACCCAAATGACTATAGAAATCATGATGATAATGTTTATAATTTATGATAATAATGAAAAGATGATAATTTGGCCAAAAAAGATAAAGGAAAAAAATAATATGGGCAGAGATATCAACAATCATATAATAGTAAAAAATTTAAAATAATGGGTGATAAAAATCATCACATCATCACCATCATTATCTTTATCATCATATCATTTTTTAATACTATAATTATTATCTTTGGCTATTATCATCATTATTTACATTATCTAATCAGCAGCTGTACAGCAGCTTTATCTTATTATAACGAAATCAAACCATACCCTTATTTTCCCTTTATCATAAATTATTTTTATATATCCTATACAAATTGAAATATTTTGATTTTTTTAGTAATATTCGTAATATTTTTGCTTTTCGTTTTCTTTTTCTTTTTCTTTTCCCGTTGATTCACGTGGCTGAGACTCTAAGTGAACAAAACCCCGTAAAATTTTTTAAGGGGAAATGGAGAAGGGAAAAAGAAAGACAAATGAAAATAAAGAGGGGTAGGGGGGGGGAAAAAAGAAGATGCAAAGGGAAAATCTCAATCAAAAGATATTCGGGTTTTCCCTTTTACCTGACCACCCCTTTTGAAACTGTGCCCTCCCTTATTTTTTTATCTTGCTTCCTTTTTTTTTCTGCGTCTTCTCTTCGTTTTTCCTCATCGCTTTTCCTTCGTTTTTTTTTTTTCTCAAAGGGCATCTCCACGTTTTGTTTCGTTTTCCTTTTTTAAATTCGTAATCTTTTTTCTCGACATAATTTCTGTTTTTACCGTTTCATTACTTTATACTATTATTTGGTTCTGCTGTTGTTTTATATTATTACATCATATCAAACTTTTATAATTCCCTCATCATTAGAATTTTCATTACTGCATTTTTTTTTACCTAATTATCACCTTAGTATAATTTTATTGCAACCCTTTGTTATCGTTATTTTGACTGTACAAATTTATGTTAACATCACTTGCATCTCTGTTACTGTTGTCATTAATATTCCTTACTATTTTTATCAGTTGTTTTGGCACATCATATATCTCCAGTATTAGATTATTGAATGTGTTTGGTGACTTTCCAGTATATGATACACATCTCTATAGGTCATGTGTTGTTTCCAACCTTTACTTAAAATGTTTTCTTTTACGCGTAAAAAAGGGAACTAGTGAGAGTTCGAGAGTGACCCTCTTAACGGGAGCCCCCTTGCCAGCGTGGGGTGGGGCTTGAGGCCCCCGTGACCTGGTGACCGAACCAGAGGCCCCCAAAATTGAAGGATCACCAATGAGGATAAAATTAAATGACTCCCAGGGAGAATTTTCCCAAAATGTGTTTTGCCCTGCGTACGTCCCGTATTGTTGGAGACAGAAAACCCGGAGGTTGACGATGCTGCCCCCGTGCCCTGTACGAACACACCCCTTTGGGCCTCTATTTGTTGGGCGTCGGTTTTGTATTCGCCACCCCTCTCTAGGTCAAAACCCTATCTCCCCTTTCTACGGGGAAAACCACTCGGGCTTTATCTAGAGGGGGCCCTATTAATTAAAGTCAAATGTGAGCCCCTGTATCTTACCTGAGTCATACTCTTGATAAAACCCACACTATAAAAATAATAATCAAAAGAGGGTTACTGTGACTAATTTCATTTGAGGAACTGAGAAAAGGGGAAATATAAAAAAATTGATAATTTTACATTTCTAGTATATTGAATTAAAAATAATCAAACTTGACAACTAAAAACCTTAAAATTGACCAGGACCACTTCTCTAAAATGTGTTATATAACTGTCCTCTTATTTCTTCCATTTTAAATCCTTATCTGTACAGACTTTTTCTAAAATTCCCTTCTTTTTCCTGTATCAGTTCAAAAGACCCCTAAGGATGGTCTGCTTTACACTGCCATCTTCCAAGGACATATCGAGCAAAAAAACAAAAAAACGGGAAAAACCAAAAAAAAACTTTCCAAAAAAAAAGAACAATAGTTCTTTTTTAGGAATAAAAAACAAAAAAATTCAATAAACTGATTTTTTTAGAACAAACTACTTTGACAAACAAAAAAATTTTTAAATTTCATGCCATTATATACGATTGATGTTTTACATTATACTTTATTCATTTTTATAAACCTCTTTTTAGCATATATAGCATTTTTCATTAAATTTTCAATAACCTTACTCCTTGAATGGGTTTTCAATCCTCAATAATAAAAAAACATCTAAATGGTACCCAAGTGCCAGGGGTAGCCACTACTGTGAGAAGATATTCTTTTTATTTGGGTTTTAAATTTTTTTTAAAATTTTTTACTTTTAGTTCTGTAGTAATCAAAGTATTCTAAAATTTTATTTTTGAATTGTACGCAAATGTCCTTTTACTTCTGGTATTTAAAGAATTTTTACAAACCCTTTGGGGCATTTACCAGGCCTTTTTTCGTTCCTCTCCTCTGTTTGACTATAATATGGGGGTTTTTAAACTGATATTTTAACATTTTAACATCTACTCAGGCACTATTTACAAGCATAGGGTTTCCTTTACCCAAACATGCTAATCCGGAACTTAAATGAACCCCTTCAGTAAAAAAAATATACATTTTGGGGTTTTTTTATTAAATTCCATTATAAAACCCTTAATATAAAAGCAACAGGAATTAACGGTACCCTCTAATTAAAAGAACGCATTGCGGGGAGAAAAGAAACTGAAATTTAGGGTAAACTCGCATATTTTAAACTTTTTTCCTTATTATGTAAAATATAAAAATATAGCCCCTATACAAAAATATAAAAAAGTATTTCTTTCTAAAAAAAATAAAATCATCTTTCAAAATAATTTTTTAAGTACAAATTTTATTTTACACGCTAAAGACTTATTAACTGAGGTATAATAATAACGTATGTGTAAAACCAAAATTTAGGTATCAAAGGTGGTCACAGAATTTCGGGTTTCTTACTTGTTCCCAGTGCTCATTATACTTATATTTATACTACTCGATTCCAGCACTGGGGGTTTTTAAATTCCCCCCCTTTTTCCCTTTGGGTGTTGGGGTTTAAAAACCCCCTTTTTCCTTGTTGGGGGGGGGGGGAAAAATAAAAAAACCTTTAATTTTTTAAAAAAAAAAAAGGGCTCTCCCCCCTAAAAACCCCGCAACCCTTGGGAATCCCCTTGCATCACCTTTTTCATCTAAAATTTAGAAAAAAATAAAAATTCGA
>NW_023656218.1:2500-20000 GCF_015228065.2 Penaeus monodon
AAAACCGGGATTCTAAAAAAGGGGAGATTAACGGGGTTTAAAAGGGAAACTGCTTTTTTAAACCTTTTGTTCGAGGGTCCTTAAGGGGCCCAAAATTTTTCCGAGGCCAAAATTTTTTTTTGGTTTTAATTTTATTTCACTTCGAATTTTTAAAAGCAGAAAATTCCATTGGGTGGGTTTTGGGCACCGGGTTTCCTTTAGGTACAATTCATTTTGCGGGGGGTCAAGAAAAGGGTTTTTATTTTTCCTTTTTTTTGGGGAAAGGAATGAAATTAAGGTTTTTTGGAAACCCCTTCCAAGGATTTGTGTTTTTCAAATTCTTTTTTTTTTTTTTTAAAAAATCAAAAAAAATTTTAAATTTTTAAAGGTTTTTTTGGAAAAGGGTAAAAATTGTTATTTGAGGACGAAATTCAGGGGTTTACTAAAAAAGAAAAGTTAGAAAGGGTTTAACCCGGTTTTTTTCCGGCCCGGGGAAACCCGGGGGGAACGACAAATTGAGTTTTTTTACGGGGCAAAAAGGGGGAAAGGGGAGTGAAAGCGAAAAAAGATGGCGGAACGGGGCAGTAATTCTAGGGAAAAACGCATATGTTCGAGGGGGGGCCCCTTTTTTCCAGGAAAAATTGAAAAAAACGGGTTTCCCCAAAATTTTTAGCAAAATTTCCCAGGGGTGGGAAACCTGGTCCAAAATCTCCGGGGAACCCCCTTTAATTAAACCCTGGGGGAAAACCAAACAAAAAAAGGGTTAAAGGGTTTAAAATTTTGTTTTCAGTTCTTAAGAAAAAAACCAAAAAAGTAAATTGTTTAAGAACAAATGTTAAAAAGGGAGGAGTTTGACCGGGGTTTCTTTTTGGAAAAAGTTAAGGAAAATTATGCCGCCGGATTTTTTGGGCCAAAATTGGTTTTAAGGTTTTCAAAAGATTTTTTTTTTTGGGGTTTCCAAAAATTTTTCCCAAAGCAGATGTTTTTTCGAATTTAAATTTTTTCGGGGGAATTAAGGCCCAAATTCCGGGTTCCCCAAAATTTGAAAATTTCCCATGGATTTTTGGGTTAAAAGCCTGGTAAGTGCCCCCAATTAACCCGCCCCCAAAAAAACAGGGGGAAGAACCCGGGTGAGATAAAACCAAAAAAAGAAAATTACAAAGGTTTTTTCCCCCCCCCCGGGATGTTTCCGGGGGGAAATTGAATCCCAAAAATCGCGTTTTAAAGGGATGGTTAAGGGTCTTGATTATTTTTGGGGGTTCCAAATTTCATCCCAAAGCGGTTTTTTAAGAAAAAATTTTTTCGGGGGAATCCTTAGCCCCTTAAATTTAAATTTGGTTAACATTCCTGGGGAAAACCCTTAAACCCCCCAAAAACCCCTTCCTACAGGAAAAGAAAAGGGGCGGGAAAATGTTAAAATTTTAAAAGGGACATTTTTTTTAAAATTTTTGTAAAAAGGAAATTTAAGGGTACCCCTGAGACCCAAAATTGATTTATGAAAAAGGGGTAAGAAAACCCTTTGTTTTAAATTCCCTTGAAAAAATATAAAAAAAAAGTTAAATTGGAAAACAAAAAATGCCAAATTTCTCTATCGGGAAAAGAAACAAAAAAGTCAAAAAAGGGTTTTTAAAAAATTCTTTTCCAGGGGTGTTTTGGGCAAAAATTAGAAAATTGGGAAGTTAACCCCAACTTGGTTTTCCCGAAAGGGAAATTTAACTTTTAAATACCCAATGAAAAACTCCCCCATTTTTCCCCGGGAAACCATTTGGGTTTTTTCTAAATTTTTTGGCCCTTTCCCAAAATTTAAAAATAGGGGAAAAAATGGTGCAATTTTCACCCAAAACGTCCCCGAAAGGTCCCCTTAAAAAACCCCCATTTTTTCCCCCCTTTTCCGGGGTTGCAAAGTTTGGTGGGAATTTTTTCAAAAGAGGGTTTGTGCAAATTTATCGATCGGGGCCTTTCCCCAAAACTGACCTCTGAAAAAATTAACCAAAGTTCCAAATTTTGGAAAAAATTTTTAAGGGGGCCCCCTTTACCCATGCTTCCCAATTAAATTCTGTTAAAAAGGTGAAAAAAAAAAAAAAAAAAGGGGGGGTTTTTTTTTTTTTTTTTTTTTTTCCCTTAAAATCAATGTTTTTTTTAAAGAAACTTTGCGTAGATCCCCCGAAAGTTGGGACGCTATAAAACCTGCTGCCCTATTTGCTTACAGAAAAATTTCCAAAACGACGTCTTAATTTTTTCTCCATTTGAGTTTTTGTAATGGACGTCAAATTCGGGGACCTTTAAAAATTTTTACACGATTTAGGGGAAAAAAACCTGACATCGATAGTGACGAAAAAAACTACCTATCAGTATTTTTTTAGATTTCGCTAAAGTCTTGAGGAACCCCCCCAAAACTAGAGCTCCCTCAAGCGGAGATTAGCGGTCTAATTAAAAGAGCTATTACGATTTTAAAAAACAAATCCCCGCAAGTTAAACCCCAGGTGATGAAGTATTGGTCTTTTTTTACCCTCTACCCAAAAATAAATTGAGAGGGAAAGGGCTGGTCCTTCCCCGTTGTCCCTTGAAAAGACAAGGGCCCGTAGTTTACGTTGTTAAAGTGCGTGGTATAAAAAAACTTTTTCACATAAACCCATGCAAAAAAGGGTTTTATTTCCGCCGGGGACGGGGGGGAAAAAACCCCAAAAGCGAAGTAAAATTTGGGTTCAGGATGCGTAGTTGAAAAAGAGAACCAAGGGGGTAAAAAACTGTGAAGCGGGTTTTTTTTGGACATAGATGGTTTTAATAACATTAATGTTGGTAATGAACTAACTGAAATTCAAATTAGTGATTTTAAAAGGGTTTTCTAAGAAAATTTACTGAGACTGATTTGACAAACCGGGTCAAACCCAAAAAACAATAGAGAATGTCATTAAATAAACTCTAGAAAACCTGTACGTAAAAAACCATACCCCAAATCCCAAACAGCCTTTTAATGTTTTTTCAACACCGAGATTGAAAAGATGTTAGACTTTAAAACATTATTGAACCTTCAACATCTGCATTTTTTTCTCCCGCGTGATGGTGAAAAAAAAGTGATGGGTCGTGGAGAGTTTGTATTGATTTTAACCCCTAAAGACATAAGTGATTTAAGATGTTACCCCATGCCTAATCCCAAAAGGGGCCCTCTCGGAAGATTTTAAACCCGATATTTATTTCACTGAAATAGATCTTTGTAGAGGATTTTGGAAAAATACCCTTGTCGAAAGAATAAAAAAATGAAATTACTGCGTTTCCCACTCTTTAAGGGGTCTTATCCCAATTAAAGAGTTAGCCTTTCGGATTAAAGCCCGCTTGTGAAACCTTCAAAAGACTAATGAGGAAAGTGGTCCCCAATTAAAAAAAAACTGACTGTTATTTTGATAATATTTTTAACCTAATAATGTTTGGTTGAACCCCTACAGGACGGGGAAAGATTTTTTGCTGCGTCTACGTAAGCATAGTTTAACTGCAACCCCTTTTTAGAAAAGTTTTTTTTGGTTTTTTTCCCCAAAATTTCAAATTTTTGGGGAGTTTTGTTAGGAGAAAATTTGTATTAGTCCCCCTCGAATCTAAAATCAATGCTATCTTGGTGATGCCTTTGCCTTTAATAAGAAGCAATTAAGATTTTTTCATCGGGACTGTAGGTTTTTACCCCCCAAAGTTTGTTCCTAATTTTGCAAGTATTCCCAGCTCCTTTGCTTTGATCTCCTAAAGAAAAATAGTAGTAATAGATTACAGGGGAAAATGGGAGAAAGTAAAATGCTTCAAAAAACTAAAGTTGCCCTTGGGTTTAGGGTAAACCAATACTTTTTTTTGCCAGACGATTAAAAGGGACTTTTTATTTTCCCTACTGATGCTTCTGATTTTGGTCTCGGAGCAGTATACTACAGGATGTAAACAATATTAACATGCCTATTTGTTACGTTTAGCCCGGAAATTACAGACAGAGAACCCAAAATTGTGCTATTAAAAAAGGAAAAGGTCTTGCCATAGTTTGGGAAATTTAAAAGTTTAAAGTATTTTTGTATGGAAGAGACTTTGTCTTGCAGACAGACCAACAACCTCTTGTTTATCTCAAGAATATGAAAAAGGGTAATGGTAGGTTAATGCGCTGGGCTTTTGGCGCTACAGTTTTACTCATTTACTTTTGGGGGAAAAAAAAGGCAGCAAAATGTAGGAGCTGCATTCTTAGTCTTTCCCCCCCTTACCTGAATATTTGGGCCCAAAATCATGGAGTTAAAATTTTGAGATTTTGAACTTCATTAAGGGGCATTGTCCGTGGTTGGTCCAAGTATATAAATATAATTTTCTCATTTTACACTTTATACGAGATTTAAAAAAGGTTAAAAAAAAATTTTTTTATGTTCAGTATGTGTAAAAGGGTTTTCTTTAGGGGGAAAAATTTGGGTAAGTATCTCTTTTCTTTATACGAATCCCCTGAGGTATTTCCCGAGCTGTTGTGCTTGAGGGGGAAAAAAAAGGGGCGTGTTTTTCCCTCCAACACCGGCTTTTGGGACACGGGCTCACCGTTTTACCGTAAGTCCCCTAGCAGGGCAATTTCACTTTTCCCGGAAGTGAAAACGGGGGAAAGTATTATTCTTAATAATCATATCTGTAATCTTTTTTCCACCCTTCTTCTTTGTAAAAAACCCAATTTTCCCCATACTGGCCCCCCCAAAGAAAAAATTTCACCTAGAAAAGGAAGAGGAAGTGGAAAGGGTTGGTTCTGAACCCCCAACTAAAGAAATATATGGAAAAACAGAAACCAAAAAAAATTAAGAATCTATTTTTTGTATTTTGGTAAAAACTATTGTTTTATCTTGAATATAGGGATGTTTTTTTAAAATTTATGTTATGTCTTACCCAAAAAAATATTGTTTAAATAGAAATGATGCATTGAATTTTTTGAATAAAATTTTAAAGGGGGACTATAAAAACGAGCTGACTGTCATTCAAAAAAACAAAGAACTTACAATTTTATATATATATATAATATATATATATAATATATATATATATATATAAAATTAGGTTACGTTACTTTTTGCCAAAAAAGCAAGGATACCTTTGGGTTTTTAAATTTTAGGTTTAGTTATTTAAGGTTAGGTTTAGGAAGTTTGAATAGGTTTGGGAAATAGGTTTAGGATATGTATAGGTTGGGTTTTGGGTTGGGTTTGGGTTAGGTTTGGGTTTTAGGTTCAGGAAGGTTTGGGTTGGGTTTAGGAAAAGGTTTAGGTTGGGTTTGGGGTTAGGTTTAAAGGAAATAGGTTTAGGTTGGGTTTTGGGTTAGGTTAAATGATAGGTTTAGGTTAAGGATAGGCTTGGGTTGGGTTTTTAGGTTAGGTTTGGGTTGGGTTTGGGTTGGGTTTGGGGTTAGGTTTGGGATAGGCTTGGATTAGGGTTTGGGGTTTGGGTTTGGTTTGGGTTTTTAGATGGGTTTAGGTTGGGTTTTGGGGTTTGGGTTTAGGAAAAAGGTTTGGGGTTAGGTTTCGGTTGGTTTAGGATGGGTTTATTAGGTTTGGGTTCGGTTTAGGAGGGGGTTTGGGTTTAAATTTTGGGTTGGGTTTTAGGATGGGTTTTTAGGTTGGGTTTGTTTTCGGGTTTTAGGTTGGGTTTTAGGATGGGTTTAGGTTGGTTTTGGGTTTAGGTTTAGGTTTGGGCCCTTAGGTTAGGTTTGGATTAGGTTTAGGATAGATTTTTGGTTGGGGTTTGGGGTTTTTTTGGGGGTTTAGGTTTAGGTTGGGTTTTGGGGTTTGGGTTTTAGGTTGGGTTTTGGGTTAGGGTTTAGGTTGGGAAATTTAGGTTAGGTTTAGGTTAGGTTTGGGTTGGGTTTTGGGTTGGGTTTAATTTAAAGGTTTTAAGGGTTTAAGGGTTTAAATTTTAAGGTTGGGTTTAAAGGTTAGGTTTAGGTTGGGTTTTAGGTTGGTTAGGGTTAGTTTAGGGTTGGGTTTGGGGTTGGGTTTACGGTTAAGTTGGGGGGGTTAGGTTGGGGGTTAGGTTAGGGTTGGGTTGGGGTTTGGGTTTTGGGTTTAGGTTGGATTAGGTTTGGGGTTGGGTTTTTTTAAGTGGTTGGGTTGTTTTCGGGGGGAGTTTGGTTGGGTTTACGTAAAGTTTACATTTTTTTTTAAAAAGATCCCCCACCAAACACATACTCAGAACGCATAGAGACATTTTTAAAAAATACATATAAAACACTTTTTTTTCCTTATAAAATAAAATATATACATACATATGTATTGTATATATATTTTATAAAATATAATATATTTTTTTATATACATATGTAGATTATAGTATATTATAAAATATAAAAGAAAAAAAAAAAAACCACTTTACACACACACCCCACACACACACACACACACCACACAACACCACAAAAAACCACATATACACACACACACACCATATAAAATTACTTTATATATTTTCCCTTATAAAACCTTTATTGAAACCCATTATAATATATCCCATATAAACCCCTATATACCATATATATAAAATATATACATAATATACATATATATGCATATATATTGTTTTAATATGAAATTTTCAAGGTATATATTTGTATATTTATTTTGTATTTATATATGTATAAAATTATATGTATATAAAAGTAGTATATGGTATAATATGTAATATGTATATATATTGTATATATATGTAAAATAAGTATATTATATGTGTACATAACATATATATAAAATATATATAATATATATATAAAATATATATATATATATATATATGTGTGTTGGTTGTGTGTGTGTGTGTGTTTTTTGGTGTGTGTTTTGTCATATATATGTATATATAAAAAATATATATATATTTTATATATATATATATATATATATATATATATATATATATAAAATTTTATTTTTATATATAGAGGGAATATGTAGTATTAAGTATATATAAAAAATGAATTTAAAAAAAACATACATATATATATATATATATGATCAAAATAGGTGTGTGTGTGTGTGGGGTGTGGGGTGTGTTTTTGTGTGGTGTGTGGGGGTTTTTTTTTTTTTTTTTTGTGTGTGTGTGTCTTAATATGTATATATTAAATATATATATTATATATATATATATTATATATATTATATATATATAAAATATATTTTATATATATATAGATATATAGTGAATATTAAAAAAAAGTATTTTATAAAAATGAATTTATAAAAACATCCCATTAATATATTTTATACATGCATATAAAAAAAAAGAAAAAAGAAAAAAAAAAAAAAATATATATATACCCCCACAATAAAAGTATCTTTTAAATTCTTTTTTTAATAAACTTATATATTACCTATTCATCTATATAACTTTTTAAAACCCTTTTTTTTATATAAAATTGTATATAAAATATAAAACCCATACATATAAAACATTATACATACATATAAAACATAAAATTAATACTTTACATTATACAACAAAAAACATACATATATACAACATATATACATACATATAAATACATATATACATACATGTATACATAAATATATAAAATTACATATATACATACAAATACTTTGCATATATGCACACATATATGCACACATATAGGGCCATTAAAAAACGCTCCTAAAAAAACAATTCCCCGCAAATAAAATTACTTTTGTTTCAAAAATTTCAAACACATTTTTTTTTTTTTTTTTTTTGCAAATTTTTAAAACAGCCTACGAAATGACATTTTAAATTTGTTTTCCCAATGTAGTATATTTTTTACCGCCCTGACGCAAGTCGGGGAACTTTGGGGGTTAAAACCTCCCCCGATGGTTATGTCACCGCATAATGGAACACAAAGGCAAGTTTTTTTCCCGTCCCGGGACTACCCCCTGAGCAGACCATTTTTCTCGGCCATAAGAGAGCACCTCCCCCAAACACTCACACCCCCCCCCCCAAACAAAGACTTTAAAAATTCTATCCTCTCATTCCTCCCTTCTGGACCTCATTGATCTGGGAAAATCTTTGCTGATCCAAAAAGATAAAAACCGGAGCTAACAAAACGCTACCCCCCCCCACCTTGTTCCTAGTTAGCGTTGCATTCCCCTGCCTTTTTTCCCCCCCGGGTTGGGTTTATTTTTTTCCATAGTTTTTTTTTTCCAATTTTTTTCGTTTTTTTGTTTTTTTTCCCCCATTGCATATATTTGGTTTTTTACTATATACCTATCCCTTTTTTGTTTCCCTCTTTTTTTGCCCCATTTATGTTGGTTTTTTGATATCTTTTTTTGAAATTAAAAAAACCTCTGTAATCTATATAGTTCTGTTGTCAAATGCATAGTTTTTTTTGGGTTCACTATTGCAGCACTGATGATAGAGAAAAAACTGATCTCTAAAAACGTTTGCGAAAAAAACATGAAATTATTCACGGCCGTATTGGGTCTACCTCTTCGTATTGACTGTTCGACCCCTTTGGGGGAAAAACCCAAAAAAAACTTATATGTATACATATGTATATATATATTATATATATATACATATATATATATATTTTTACGTATATATAGGTATAGGGTTAATTAGATATATATGCATTATATGTTATATATGTAATATGTATATATATATGTTATGTATATTGTATATATATATGATATATAAAAAAAAAAAAAATTTTTTTTTTAATTTTTTATATATGTATATATAGGTGTATATATGTATATGTATATATTTATTGTATATATATGTAAATATTTACATATATATACAAAAAATATTTTACAATATACATATATAACATATATATACTTTATATATATACATATATATACACATATATATATATAAAATATATTTTACATATATAACATATATATGCATAATATACATTTTTATACATATACATATATATACGTTAATATATATTTTTAATATATATATAATATATATTATATACATATGTTCATAAAAAGTCTTTAGGGGGTTTTCCACATAGGCTTTTCGAACATTTTCAATACGAAGGGGTTTAGGAAATAGGGGGGGCCGGAAAAATTTTCATGTTTTTTCCCAAAAACGTTTCAGAGATCAGTCTTATCTCTATCACGTGCTGCAATAGTCCCCCCCCAAAAAAAAAAACTATGCTTAGACAACAGAACTATTATAATTACAGGGGTTTCTTTAAATTTTAAAAAAAGAAGATTTTTCAAATCCCAAAACTTTAAAGTGAGAAAAAAAAAGAGAAAAAACAAAACAGGTATAGGTATATAGTACAAAAAGTATATGCAATAGAGAAAAAAAAAAAAAAATAAAACGAAAAACATTGGAAAAAAAACTATGGGAAAAAATAACCAACATGGGTGATAGGCAGGGGAAAAAGGACAAAAAACCCAACTAGTTAACAAGGGGGGGTACGGTTTGCGTTTTATTGTTAAGCTCCCGGTTTTTATCTTTCGGATAGCAAAGATTCCAGATCAAAGAGGTCTAGACGGGAGAATTAGAGGATTTTGAATTTTAAAAAATTTTGTGTTGGAGGGAAAAAGGGGTTTTTAGGGGTTGGTGAGGGGTGCTCTCTTATGGCCCAGAAAGGGTGGTCCCGCTCAGCGGGGAGTCCCGTACGAAAAAAAAACTTGGGCCCCTTTTGTTCCATTATGGGGGTGACATAACCCTCGTGAGGTTGACCCCCGTACCTTTCTTTTGGCCCGTCAGGACAGGTAAATAGATATAATACAAATTTGGGAAAACAAGTTAAAGGTCATTTCGTAGGCTGTTTTTTTAAAAAATTTGCAATAGTGTTTGAATTATTGAAAACAAAAAAATGAATTTTTTTTGCGGGTAATTGTTTTTTAGGAGCGTTTGTAATTGCTATATGTGTGCATTATGTGTGCTTATGGGATTTTATATATGATGTATATATTGTATGTATATATGTAGTATACATGTATTTTATATATGATGATTATGTATTTATATATGTATGTATATATGTATTATGTGTTTTTGTATATATGTTGTATATATGTATGTTTTTAAAGTAAAAGGGGGAAAATGTATATATGTATTTTAAAATATATATATACAATGTATATTTTGTTTTGTATATATAGATGAATAGGGGGGAGATATATAAGTATATATAAAAATGAATTTATAGATACTTATATATGTGATATATATATATTTTTTTTTTTTTTCTTTTTTTTTTTTTTTTATATATGCATGTATATATATATATATGTATGTTTTTATAAATTCATTTTTATATATACTTATATATCTACATATTCATCTATATATAAAATTATATATATATATATATATAAAATATATATATATTATATATATATATATATAAAATTTTTTATAAAATATACATAAAAATAGGGCACACACCCACACCCAAAAACCACACCCCACACACACACACACCCCACACACACCCCACACAACACAAACATGTTTAACATATATATATATATAAAAAAAATATATATTTTATATATATAAATTTTAAAATTATATGCATGTGTATATATTATATATATAATATATATTTTATATATATATATATATATATTATATTTTTTTTATATAAAATATTTATATTTTTTATACCTATATATAGGGCAACCACACACACAAACCCCACCCACACACACCACACCACACATATATATATTATATATTATATATATATATATATATATATATATATGAATATTTTGTATATGTACACATATTTTTAAACATATAATTTCATATATATTTCATATATATATACATATTTTACATATATTACACATATATTTTACATATATATACATAATACATACATAAAATATATACATATTTAAAAATACATAAAATATAACATATGAATATACATTTATATACATAATAGCATATATATGTATTATATGTATATATGTATTTTATATGTATATATGGGGGTTTTATATATGTTTTATATGTAAAATAGTATCCCTTATGTATTATATGTATATATATATGTATATATATATGTGTTGGGGTGTGTGTATATGTGTGTTTGTGTGTGTGTGTTGTGTGTTGTGTGTGTTTTGGTGTGTGTGGGGTATGTGTTTTTTTTTCTAAAATATATATATATAATACATATATATCTACCCAAGTATAAAAAATATATATATATATTTTATATATAATATATATTTTAAAATTACTATGTTTTTGTATATATATATATGTATAGAAAAAGTGTTTTATATTTATTTTTTTTTATGTCTCTATGCGTTTGTGAGTATGTGTTTGGGGGGGTATCTTTTTAAAGAAATGATTTTTTCTAACCTAACCAAAAATCCCCCGAACACAACCTAAAGCTACCCCTTTAAAATAAAACCCAACCTAAAATTAACAACCTAACCTAACCTAAAACCCAACCCACCAAAACTTAAAACCCAACCTAAAAATAACTTAACCTAAACCTAAAACCTTTAAAACCCACCCAAACCTAACCCCCCCCCCAAAACCCAAAACCCCAAAAATAAAAACAAAAACCCAACACAAAACCCAAAACCAAACCTAACCCCCAAAAATAAACCCCAACCCAACCCTTTAAACCAACCCTAACCTAACCCTAACTTAACCGTAAAACCCCAACCCTAAAACCCAAAACCCCAATCTAACCCTAACCTAACCTAAACCTAACCCCAAAACCCAACCTTAACCCCAACCTTTAAACCCAACCTTTTAAACCTTTAAACCCAACTTAAACTTTAAAGGGAAAACCCAACCTAAACCTAACCCAAAAACCCAACCCAAACCTAAACCCAAAACCAATTTCCCAAAATTTTAACCCCAAACCCAACCCCAAAAAAAACCTAAAACCCAAAACCCAAAAAAACCCAAAAACCCAACCCAAACCTAACCCAAACCTAACCCCAAGGGCCCACCCAAAAACCCAAAACCCAAACCTAACCCCCAAAACCCAAAACCCCAAAACCAACCCAAAAACCCAACCCAAGTCTATCCTAAACCCCAATCCAAAAAACCCAACCTAAGCCTATCCTAAACCTAAAAATAAACCTAACCCAAACCTATCCTAAACCGAAAATAAAACCTTACACAAACCTAACCTAAAAACCCATCCTAAACCTAACCCCCAAAACTAACTAAACCCCAAACCTAAACCTAAAACCCCCCCCCCCCCCCCTAACCTAAAACCTACCTAAAAACCCACCGAAACCTAACCTAAACCTATCCTAAAAACCCAACCCAAACCTAAACCCCAAAACCCCAACCTAAACCTATCCCAAACCAACCCAAAAACCCAACCTAAACCTAACCCAAACCCAACCTAAAACCTAACCCAAAGGGCCCTTTTCCTAAGCCTAACCTAAAACCCAAACCCAAACCTAACCCAAGCCCCATCCCCTGAACCTTTAACCCCCAAAAAAACCTAAACCTTTAAACCTTTAAAACCCAACCCCCCCCCCCCCCAAACCCAACCCAAGCCTTTCCTAAACCTAACCTAAAAACCCAAACCCCAAAAAACCCAACCCCCCAAACCTATTTCCCAAAAACCCTAACCCCCCCCCCCCCCCAAACCCAAACCTACCTAAAACCCAACCCAAACTTAACCTTTAAAACCCATCATCAACCTAAACCCCCCCCTAACCTTTTTAAACCCATCCTAAAAACCCAACCCCAAACCCCAACCCCCAAACCTATCCTAAACCTAACCCAATTCCCATCCTGAAAACCCAACCTAAACCTTAAAAAAAAACCTAACCCAAAACCCAACCTAAAAACCCATCCTAAAACCCAACCCAAAAACCCAACCCAAAAACCCAACCTAAACCCTAACCTAAACCTAACCAAAACCCATCCTAAAAACCCAACCTAAACATACCCAACATATCCCTAAACCTATCCTAAACCCCATTCTAAACATATTAAAAACCCAAACCCTTTAAAATAACATAAACCTAAATTAAAACCCAAAGGTTTTCCTTGCTTTTTTTAAACGTAAAAAGTAACCTTTAAAATTTTATATATTTTTATATAATATAATATTAATATATTAATATATATATATTGTAAGTTCTTTGTTATTTGAATGACAGATAAGCTCGATTTATAGTCTTTCAATATTTTATTAATAATTTAATGCATTTTATTTCTATTTAGCAATATTTTAGGGTAAGCCCTATACATAAATAAAAAAAACCTCATATATTCAAGATAAATACAATAGTTTCACACATACAAAAAATAGATTTTTAATTTTTTTGGTTTCTGTTTTCCCTATATTTCTTTTTGGGGGTTCAGAACCAACTTGCCACTTCCTCTTTCCCTTTTTTTTGGTGAAAATTTTTTCTGTTTGGGGCTCCAGTATAGAGATGGATTTTGTACAAAAGAAGAAAAGGGTGGGGAAAAAAGATTCAGATATGATTTTTAAAAATAAACTTCCCTGTTTTTCACTTCCGCATAGGAATATGCCCTGCTAGCGACTTCCCAGTATACAGGTGAAAACACCGTGTCCCCAGCCAGGTGTTGGAAAAAGGGCACGCCCCTTTTTCCCATTTTAAGCACAACAGCCCGGGGAAAAACCTCAGGGCATTCGATAAAGAAAAGGAGGGATACTTAAATTTTTCCCCCTAAAAAAAACCTTTTCACATACTGAACATTTTTAAAAAAATTTTTTTATAAAACCCTTTTTAATCTCGTTTTAAAGTGTAAAAATGAAACCCCCAAAAATTTTATATACTTGGACCCCCCCCCCCCAAACCCCGGACCCCAAGGGCCCCTTTTAAGGAAGTTCAAATCTCAAGATTTTAACTCCATGATTGGGCAACTATTTTAGGTAAAAGGGCAACGACCCCAAAAAAATGTCAGCCCCCTACATTTTCGCCTTTCCTTTTAATACTTTAACAGTAAATGAGTAACACGTAGGCCCCCCAAAAAAGGGGGGGGGGGGGGGCCCCGCGCATTAACCTACCATTACCCTTTTTCCCCTATTCTTGGAAAATAAACAAGAGGTTGTTGGGGCTGTCTGCAAAACAAAATTTCCTTCCATACAAAAAATACCCTTTAAAAATTTTTAATTGCCCAAAATATGGCCAAAGGGCATTCCTTTTTAAAGAAGGGATTTTTTTGCTTCTCTTTTCTAGTAATTTCCCACTGCGGGAAACAAAAAAGGGATGTTAATATTGTTCACATTTCCCTTTGTAATACTGCTCCCAGGGCCAAAATTTAGAAGCATCAGTACGGGAAAAATAAAAAGTCTTTGAATCGTTCCGGCAAAAAAAAGTATTGGTTTACATACCCAAAGGGCAACCCCTTTTGTTTGTTTTTAAGCATTTTTCTTTCTCCCCATTCCCCCCCCCCCCCCCTGTAAAACATTACTACTATTTTTCTTGAGGAGATCATGCAAAGGAGCCCGCAAAAACTTTCAAATTTGGAAAAAAACTTTCGGTAAATTTAAACCCACAGGGCCCGATGAAAGATTTAATTGCTTCTTATTCACAGGGGAAAGGCATCACCAAGGTAGCATTTATTTTAGATTCGAGAGGGGCTAATACAATTATTCCTAAAAAAACTCCCAAAAAATTTGATTTTGGGAAAAACCCCCCGAAAATTTCAGGGCTTGCAGTTAAACTATGCTTACGTAGACGCAGCAAAAGATCCTTTTACGTCCTGTAGGGGTTCCCGGGCCAAAAACATTATTATGGAAATTTCAATATTATCAAAATAACCCGTCAGTATTTTTAATTCCCCCCCCCCCGGGGACCACTTTCCCCATTAGTCTTATGAAGGGTTCACAAAACGGACTTTTTAATTTCCGAAAGGGATAAATCTGAATTGCATAAGACCCCTATGAGTGCAAACGCAGTATTTCATTTTTGTTCTTTCGCAAGGGGATTTGCCCAAAATCCTCTACAAAATCTATTTCAGTGAAATAAATATCGTTTACCCCCCCAAAACTTTCCCAGAGCCTCTTCGGTATTTGGCATGGGTCAGCATTAAGTCCCCTTTTGTCCCTTTAGGGCTCCCAAAAAACAAAAAAATCTCCCCCGGCCCATCACTTTTCTTCACCCCTCACGACGGGAGAAGAAAATTTCCCGATTTTAAGGGTTTAAAAGGTTTATGTCTAAAAAAACTTGTCAATCTCGGGGGGTTGAAAAACCCTTAACTAGGCTGTTGGGGTGGGGTATGGGGCTTACGTACAGGTTTTCTAGAGTTTATATTAATGACATGCTCTATTTTATTGGTTAGACCCCGGGTTTTTCAGTCAGTACATCAGTTTAAAATTTAATTAGAATCCCTTTTTTTAAATCACTAATTTGAATTTCAGTTTGTTCATTACCAAAAATTAATGTTATTAATTTCCATCTTTTGTCAAAATAAAATGCTTCACAGTTATTACCCACTTGGGTTCTCTTCTTCAACAAAGCCCTACCTGACAATTTCACTTCGCTTTTTCCCTTTTCCCGTCACGGGCCCGGGAAATACCTTTTTTGGGATGTTGATGTGAAAAGCTTTTTTATTTCCCAAAGCCCCTTTTAAAAACGTAAACTACGCCATTTCTTTTTCAAAGCACAACGGGGGAAAAGGGCCCAAACCATTTCATCATCAATTTATTTTCTGCTAGAGGGTTTAAAAACCCCCAATACTTCATCACCTTTTGTTTAACTTGCGGCATTTTGTTTTTAAAATCGTAATAGCTTTATAATTACGACCGCTAATCTCCGCTTGGGGCAGTGCTAGTTTCGCAGTCTCCTTCCCAAAACGTGAGCGTTTAAAAACTAAAAAAATACTGGGTAGGGTTAGTTTTTACGTCACTATGATGTCAGTTTTTTTTCCAAACTCGTTTTTTAAAAATTTTTTAAAAGGGCCCGGGAAATTTTACGTCCCCTCAATAACTAAATGGAGAAAACTTAAGGGGCTGTCGTTCGGGGAATTTTTCGTAAGCAAATAGGGCAGCCCGGTATTTTTTTGGGGATCCCCAAAAATTTTGGGTGATCTACGCAAATTGGTTTTTTTTTATCATTGAATTTTTTAAAACACCCTTCAGCCCTTTTTTACCCGCCCCCATTACATGAAGCATGATAGGGACTAGTATATAAGCTTTAAAAAGATAAAAATTCTGTGAATTTCACTTTATGAGATCAGATTTTAATTGAGAACCCCGATCAGATAAGATTTTCCGGGGGGACAAACCAAATCTCGGGAAAAAATTTTTACCAAGCTTTTCCCCAAAAAGGTTTTTTGGTTTAATGTTTTTCAAGGTAAAGCTTCGGGAATGTTTTTCGCTTTGTCGATCAAAAATAAAACACATACTTTTTTCCTCTATCTGAAAAATATGTGAAAAAAAGGTTTCCCACCCAAAACTATAGCAACACGCGAAAAGGTTCGGGGAAAAAATGGGGGGGATTTTTTTCATTGGTACTTTTCGTACAGTTCCCCTTTGGGTGAAAAAATTCTGACAGATCGGGCATGATCGCAAAAATCTCTTAATATTAGCGCCCGCACCGGGCCCAAAAAAAAATTTTGGGAAAAAACCTTTGACTCCCTCCCTTTCCCTGAGGGAAATGCCGGGAGTCCCAAAGAATCATGAAACCAGATTTAGAACGTTTAATCCTTTTACTTATCAGGAATAACAATTTTCTTCTTCCAATTTCAAAAATCATTTTGCCCCCTCAAGACAATTTCCCTGTAAATTTTGTCCATTTTTTATTTCAAAAATTTTTTTGTGCGCGATTTTACTGTCACATGTTTTCCCCTTTTTAAAATTTTCCCTGAAGATTTGAAGTTTTTTGGACAATTTAGCTGTTCCTCCATGATGTTAACTTTATTTAAAATTTAGGTCTAAGAATTTTGAACAAGCTAAGAGGTAGTCTTTGCCGCTTTTGATACCCCCCCATGGGGCGAGTCGGACCCCCCATAGCAAGACTCAGGAGGGCCCAAATTTAAATCCTCTTTATCACGATTTTTTTAAATAATTTCCCCCCGGGGAAAAAAACGGCCCTTTCCTTTGTAAAGCTTTTTGAAGAATCATTTACCGCCTCTTTTCTCTGTTCGTGCTCGAGCGAGGGGAGTGGGGGCACTTACCAGGCAATTTTCGCCAGGAAAATAGTCCGATAAAACACATCTGCCCAAAATTTTAAAGGGGGCTGCAATGGCACTAATCCACCCTGAAAAAAAATTTTTTCCCAAAAAAAAATCTGATTTTGGGGAAAAGAATTTGGAACCCCAAGGGAAAATAGACCCCTTTAAAAAAAAAGGCCCTAATCTTTTAAAACTTGCTGGCACTAATTTGTCATTAACAATTACAGTCGAAACCCCGTTGGGCAAAATAACCTCCGTGGTTTTTCCCAAAAAATTGCCTTCTGCAAACAATTTTTCTATTTTTTGGTTTATCTCAGACCGGGAAAAACAAAAAATTTAAATTTACCCCCCCCCCCCCCCTGTCTTTTTTTTAAAGTTGCTAGGGTTAAGGCCCGTTCGGAAGGATATGACCAGGCCCTTTTCCCCATCCATGGGATTTAATTCATTTTAACCC
>NW_023656219.1:0-3732 GCF_015228065.2 Penaeus monodon
GGGGGGTAAGCCCCAGGAGTTGGAGGAAGAATGGCCAGTTTTAACCAAAAGGGTAGAAACCAAAAACCCTTAAAACCCAGGAAAAACCCTTTCCCGGGGAAGGAGAGCCCATACGTTTTTTACAACCCCCCCCAGGCCGAACAACCCCGTGAATTTCAATCGGGGGCCCCCCGCGGAACGGACTTACGCCATCCCGATGACCAGTTTTCCCGGCGGTGGCCAGGGCCCGTGGATTGCCTGGAGAGTACCGTATAGGCATTGAATCAGATGCGGGGCCCCTGCGACGATTACCTTTAGGCTATAGCAAAGGCAAATTGGAAATGAAGTAACGAACGAGTTCACCAAAACACTGTAACGAGCGTTTTGAGAGTTTTAGCCGAAGAGTTTCAGTATTGACTAGGGAGTTTTAGTTTAAAAGTAGTTTTTTTTGCAACAAGTTTGTAAGCCTTAGCCACTCGAACGTAAGCTCGCTTTGGGTTTTGTCACAAAAGAGAAAATTAAGCTAATGATAAGGCGCGCGTAAAATGTCAATGATGGGATGTAAAGCAGTCTTGATATATGAATAATGTGGGGAAAAAACTAATGTACACGGTCATTTGAAGGTTGAAATTTGCCTTAAATAAAATAATAATCCAAAGTGCAAGCAATCTGGTGAAAGATTGAATATGCCAATGTTTTCCCATTGAAGCGGCATATAAGGGTTATGAATTTTACAGAATCATTATAGTGCATATATGATTTTAAGAATAAAGAATAGTATTCAGTTATATTAACTGTTTAAACGAATTTTTAAATAGTGTATTTATTTAATAAATTAGTTGGAGTTAATTATTTTCAAATATTGCTATGTCTCAAAAAATATTGTAATAATATAATTAAGTATATTGTTGGGATAAGGCAATAAAATTTTGAGTAGGATAGTACAGGGAAAGGACATTTTTATATAATGGTATATAACGTTGGTAAGAATATGCAGTCAATTAGAAGCCGACCTTCAGAAATATTAATTATTGAATTCAGCGAGTTCCTAGTTGTGTTGTCAATTATATGTATTGTTTTTATTGACTTTTAATGTAGATGCAATTCAGGTATAAATTTAAATTATTTTAAATACAGAGCATAATTATATTAATAAACGTAATATGTATAACTGAAAGGTAAATATAAGGATATAAAAAAATTTAATTTTTGTAAATGTTAAAAAAAACAAAATGCAAAAGTCAAAACGCAAGTCTAGCAATACCTTTGAATAAATTTAAAAAGTTTTTCATTCTTAAATTAAAATTTAGGAATAAATGAATGATAATTTTTAATAAATAATGAAATAAAAGTTTTGAGTGATGAGTATTAAGATTTATGTTTTTTGTATTGTTATATGATGTTATAATTATTTATTTTATTAGTTTAATGTTAATTTGCAAATATAATATGTAAATTAAAATATATTTATTAAAGTATTCTTTATAATTTTATGAATATATTGTTGTTGATTATTTATATTGATTTCTGGTAGATATGAAAATTCATAAACAATTAACGATATTATAAATAAGAAAGTTAAACTTATTGTTGATTTTTGTTCAAAAGAATTTTTGATGTAACAATAAATTTCTGAAATGATAAATAATGGTTGCATAATGATATATTGATAATACATAGATGATTAATATAATGATATAATAGTAATGATGATGAAACTATAGTTAACAGAAAAAGATGAATAAAGAAGTCCCATATATAAAAAAGAAGAAAACAGTCGATGTATCGAAATGAATTAATAAAGATTGTCCTTAATTATCTGGATTTATTAGTAATATATATATTGATTTAATATAAAATATGTAAATTAAAAAATAATTAGGATAATTTGATAAATTAAATTTTATATTATATAATTTTTATTGTTCTTTTGAGTTTTTTGATGAGTCCTTTATTTTTTTTATTTATTGTAGATTAATTACATATAGTATTCGCCAAAAATGCAACTAATGAAATAATGGAATAATTAAATTAATAATATAATTGTATATAGTGATAATTATTGTAATTACTAATATTTTTATAATGTATAAATAAAACGTTGATTACGTAAAGTAATTTAAATTAAATTTATGATTTCGTTTGTTTTTATTTTTAAGATATGGTGTTAATTGATATGAAAAAATTTTAATTTATTTATATAGTTTAAGATGATGATAATTCCAATGATGATCTGAATTTATATAAGAATTTGTAATATATAATAATGATATAATAAATAATTTTAATATTATAATAAAAAATATATGAAGGGAAATAGGATTAGTGTTGGTAGACAAATGATTTTTCATGGTGAGATTTCATATGTAATATTGAATATAAATTCCAATAAGTCATAAGAAACGCATAAAGGAAGAAACATGGAATTACTATTATAATATATTATAATTATTATATTTAATTATTAATATTATTATATATATTATTTTAATATAGTTTATTAATATATATAAAATATATAATAATAGATAATAAATTAATTTAATAAAGTATTAATATTATTAATCATAAATATTATATTTATTTAAAATTTATTTTATGTATATAATTTACAAATATTTAAAACACGTAAAAAATATTAAAATAATATAAATAATAGCATAAAACGTTATATTGTTATTAGATATGATAAATTATTATGTATTTAAAGATAAAAATAAAATTAATAAATTAAAATAATATAAAACAAATAAATTAAAAAAAATATAAATTTATAATGAAAAAATTATGATGATAAATATAAAATATAAAAAGCTGTGTATTAATAAAAAAAAGTAAAGAAAAATCCAGCAAAAGAATCACAAAATATTTAGAGGATAAAAGATTTTATAGTTAGATTGAATTATTGAGTGAATAATACCGTTCACTTACAATTGAAAGAAGGAAAAGTATTTGAATTTGATATATTACATAGTGCATAATATTATTTATATAAATATATTATAAAATTATTATAATTATTTATGAAAATTTAAGTAAATACTTAATAAATAAAAATTTTTATACTAATGTAAATATAAATAAATGTAAAAATAAAGAAATAATTAAATAAATTAATGTTTTAATAAAGACGTTAATGATATTTATTATGTCTTTGGAGATCGAATTGCGCTCACAGCCGGCGGCCAGCTGTTGTGGAAGTGTCGTGGTGGGGTGGGAGGCTTACTGGTGTAATTCTATCTTACAAATGTGTTTGGTTTTAATTAATCAATGTAATTGTTTGTCAAAAAATTATAATTTTTAATTTATAAACCTAGGTAATATTATTTTTTTTTTTTTTTTTTTTTTTTTTTTTTTTTTTTTTTTTTTTTTTTTTTTTTTTTTTTTTTTTTTTTTTTTTTTTTTTTTTTTTTTTTTTTTTTTTTTTTTTTTTTTTTTTTTTTTTTTTTTTTTTTTTTTTTTTTTTTTTTTTTTTTTTTTTTTTTTTTTTTTTTTTTTTTTTTTTTTTTTTTTTTTTTTTTTTTTTTTTTTTTTTTTTTTTTTTTTTTTTTTTTTTTTTTTTTTTTTTTTTTTTTTTTTTTTTTTTTTTTTTTTTTTTTTTTTTTTTTTTTTTTTTTTTTTTTTTTTTTTTTTTTTTTTCTTGTGCTGGTGTACTCGCATTTACATCTCTTTACCAGTTCACGACCGCATAACTCGGCTTGGCTGGAATTGTCACTTCTAGTGACATGGCGTGGGGCGCATGAACTCCTTCGA
>NW_023656225.1:0-3726 GCF_015228065.2 Penaeus monodon
CTAAAACCCCGAATAAAAAAAATAACCTCTTAATAGCTTTTGGTAGGATCTAAAAAATTATAAAGCCTGCAGCGATAACTAACTCAAAATAAAGAAAATTATACTGCACTGTTTTCACGGATTGTACTGACTTTTTTATAAATGAGAACTGGCTTGGAATCAAGTTTACTCGGGCAGGTCAAGAAATAGCAAGGTGAAAGAAATACTGAAGTTGTGCAGCAAAGTATTTTCAACAAACACTGTGTATAGTGTGTCTCACAGTTTATGTGATACAGTCCATTCAAACAATTAGCATGAGGTATGATATTCTAATTAATGTATCTGAATTTAGGATACATTCCAAAAGGGGAGTAATTTTTACCTATTCATTCATTTAACGGTAGGTTCATGTCTGAGCCGCCGTGGTCACAGTATGATACTTATTGTAGTTTTCATGTTGTGATGCTCTTGGAGTGAGTACGCGGTAGGGTCCCCAGTTCCTTTCCACGGAGAGTGCCGGTGTTACCTTTTTTTTTTTTTTTTTTTTTTTTTTAGGTAACATTCTCTCTATCTTATCCAGGCTTGGGACCAGCACTGACTTGGCTGGCTTGGCCACCCAGTGGCTAGTAGGCAATCAAGGTAAAGTTCCTTGCCCAAGGGAACAACGCGGCGGTCGGTGACTCGAACCCTTGAACTCAGAATTGCCGTGTTGTACCTATACCTATATATATATATATATATATTATATATAATATATATATATATATAGAGAGAGAGAGAGAGAGAGAGGGGAGAGAGAAGAGAGAGAGAGAGGGGCCGCAGTGGCCGAGTGTTAGAGCATCGGACTCAAGACTGTCACGAGGGGAAATCTGAGGTCGAGGGTTCGAGCCCACCGGCCGGCGCGTTGTTCCCTTGGGCAAGGAACTTCACCTCAATTTGCCTACCTAGCCACTGGGTGGGCAAGCCAGCCCAAGTCAGTGCTGGTCCCAAGCCCGATGAAATAGAGAGAATGATTACCTAAAAGGTAACACCGGCACTCTCCGTGGAAAGAGAACTGGGGACCCTACCACGTACTCACTCCAAGAGCATCACAACATGAAAAATCATTAAGTATCATGCTGTGACGACGGCGGCTCAAACATGAACCTACCGTTAAAAAAAAAAAAAAAAAAAAAAAAAAAAAAAAAAAAAAAAAAAAAAAAAAAAAAAAAAAAAAAAAATATATATATATATATTATATATATATATATATATATATATTATATATATATATACATATATATTTATATATATATATCCAAAAAACCCCTGTGTTAAGGACCAAAACTGTCAAAATAATGAACTATTTCCTTGGATTAAACAAATGCTGACATTTAGTTTTTGCCTAGTCTTTATGAGGGCATATTTTAAGGTTTTCCCATATTACCTCAAAGGTTTGAAATCTGCATTGTGAAGCTCACATGACGCATTGTAAATAAAAATTTTAGATATAAACGTACTTGAAGGTCGGGGTTTGTCTTCCAAAACTAACTGAGATAAAGATATTGTGATAATTCTTGAAAATACTTTGCTTTATGATAGAATGTCTGATGGTGAGATAAAAATGCTTATATCGCCATTCACTTTTCATGATCAGAAAGATAAATAAAGTTTCGATAACTTTCATTTACCTTCTTGGGTTCAAGTTTCCTAATCTTCTATTATCATTATTTTATGTCTACAACTTACATTTGTAAGTAATTGGAAACTGCACATAAGTCAAATTGTAATGATTCTGCTACATGCGAGTAATTTAAATGACATTTCTTATCATACCTGAGCCTTTACATTAACATGTCGAAAAGGGAAAATAATACGTCTGACACCAAGTATCCAGATTTATAATATTCATTTAAAATGATTTATGTTTTTTATTATTAAAATATAATAGTTACCAATTCACTTCTTAAATATCCAGGAACAAGGACATACATACGACAACAAATAATAAACAACAGATCCACATCTACAAAATACACGAGGAAATGATAGATTGGTTTATGCATACAGGGTGATTCTATATTCTAGCAAATATATGTTATCATTTTAGGTCTATTCATCGCGATGTAGAAGCATTTCCACATTAAGAAAGCTACACTCCTAAAAATTCTTAATGACCAAATTAAAGAAGGTACGGGCTCCAAGCGTGATTCCCACAGCTGATTGAGCATGGCTGTTACCATCAATGCGTGAACCCAAATCAAAAATTCAGTCATAATCTGAATAAAAAACAGTCTCGTCATGGATGTGCATTCATGAGGAAAACATCAGTTTACTGAGAAATCTTTTAGGGTTTCCTATAGTTGTTTTTGCAACTAACGTTAATAATTTATTTTTTGTGAAAAGCGATGGTCTTTATCTAATCACATTATTATTCACATAACTCATTCGGTTTTTGCTTCCTATTCTTCTGACCCACCATCTTCTTCTTTTCCTCCCCCTTCTTTCCCCCCACCTTGTCTAGCCCCCCCCCCCCCTCATTCATGCACCTTCCCCTCCTACCCCCCCCTTACAATGCCCTCTCCACTTCTTTTTGACTCTTACAAAGTGAAATTTTCCCCTACCAAAATTGCATTGTTTTATGAAAATTCGATGAATACTTGTACAAACTTTTTTCGAAATCAAAATAATTCCTTTAAATACATTTTTACGTCCCCCAAATATTTTTTTAAAAATTTGGTAGGGTTTCAGTATAATTTAAGCCGCTCTATACATAAAATTTACCCCGTTAAACCCGAGAGACTAAAACCAACCCCAAGTTTTATTTTTTGTCCAAAATTAGCAGATAACTTCTGACTGTAAAAAATCAAAATACTTTTTTGGGATTTGCTTGTTCATAAAAAATAAAAAAATAAATAAATTTAAAATAAAAAAGAAAAATAAATAAAAAAATAAATAAATATAAATTTTATTATATATATATATTAATAATATTATATATATATATATATGTATGTATATATATATATATATATATATATATATTTATATTATATATATCCCTACATTTATATATAATATTTTATATTTTTAAAGTTGTTAAAATAATATATATTATATCTAATAATTTTATATATAATATTATATAATGTATGTATTTTTTATTATATTATATATATACATATATAATATATATATATATATTAATCATATATATTATATATATATTATTATTATATATTATTATTTTATTTTTATTTATCTATTTATTTATTTTTTATTCTATTTTATTTATTCATTTTTTATTTATTTATTTTTTTTTGAAAAAGCATATCCCAAAAAGTATATTTATTCATTAAGTCAGAATTATCTGCTAATGTTTGGAATCAATAAAAATTTTGGGGTTTGGGTTTTGTCCCCCGGGTTTCAAAAGGGTAAATTTATGTATAAGCGGCTTAATTTACTGAAAACCCTCACCAATTTTTTAAAAATTATATTTGGTGGGCGTAAAAAAGTTTAATGGAAAATTTTTTTTTCTAGATTGTCCCATAACAGTTAGTACAAGTATTCATCGAAATTTACATAAAAAATGCAATACGGTGGGAAAATTCACTTAGTAAGATCAAAAAGAAAATGGAGAACATTTTTAAGGGGGGGGTTTAGGAGGAGGTAGCATGAAATGAGGGGGGGGGGGGGGGGGGGGGGGGAAAAAAAAGGTGGGGAAGCATAGAGAAAGAAAAAGAAAGGGGTTTTGACCAAAAAGGAAGA
>NW_023656226.1:0-3726 GCF_015228065.2 Penaeus monodon
GTTCCGCGACCTCATTTTTCTCCAAAAACACAATGAAGCCCCACACCTCCTATTGCACGACCCCTTTCACAAACATTTTGGAAGTTCGCTTTACGGTGATACAGACCCGGTGGTACTCTTCAAGGCCTTCCGGGGGTTGTAACAAGAAAATGAAATTTTAAAACATCAGTCCTCTTGAGCAGTGTTACAGGATACATGATATACGCTTTGGCTGGGTAAAGACCCCGTGTTACGCTGGACTCGACGTGACCTTCATGCTTCAGGATACTGATCTGCAATTAGTGATATACCAGCTCTGATAGGAATATGTGATATAACACGGCTAAATATATATATATATATATATATATATATATAATATATATTATATATATACATATATATATATATATATATATATAATATATAATAAATATATATATACAATAATATATAAATTTATATATATTATTATATATAAATTATTATTATATATATATAGATTTTATATATATATTATATATAATTATATATATATCTATATATGTTTGTGTTTTTGTTTTGTGTTTTTTTTGTGTGTGTGTTTTGTGCGTGTATGTTGTGTGATACGTGTATGTGCTTTTGTGTCTGTGTGTGTGTGTGTGTGTATATTGAAAGTAAATATATAAAATTATAATACATTCATCAATGTATATGCATATGTATGTATATTATATTATATATATATCCTATATATAAGATATGCAAATGTTTACATATCTAGGTGTTATTGCTGGGGTCAAATTTTATTATCACTTTGTTAATATTTTATTATTATTATATATTAATATTTATTATATTATTATTATTATTCAATTTTTATTATTATTATTATTATTATTTTTATAATATATAATATATATATGATATATATAAATATATATATTTTTAATAGTAATATTATAAGATATTATATAAAATATATATATAAAAATATATATATAATTTTAATTTAATATATCATATAATATATCCCATATACATATATATACATACATATATATTATAATAATATATATATGATAGATATTATATATATATATATATATATATATATATATATTATATATATATATATATATATAATATCATATATTATATATATATATATATATATATATATATATATATACATATATATATATATATATAATAACTAATATATATATATATATATCTATATATATATATAATATATTTATATATATATATATATATATATATATATATATACGTTTATACACACACACACACGCAACAGACACACCACACACACACACACACACAAACACACACACACATACATACTATATATATATATTATATTATATAATAGATAATATATTAATATATATTATATATATTATATAATATATATATATATATATATTATCATATATTATATATATATTCATATATATTATATACAATATAATAATATATATATATGTATATACATACACGCACAAAATCATCTATCTTCACTATCTATCTATCTATCTATATATTGTGTGTGTGGTGTGCGTGTGTGTGTGTGTGTGTGTGTGTGTGTGTGTGTGTGTGTGAGTGCGTAACACACATATAATATAATATTATAAAACACACACACACACACACAACACACCCCCACACAATGCCACTCTCCATATATGCGCGCGCGGTTGTTTTTATGGGGGTAAGAGAGAGAAAGAAAGAGTGAAAATTTTTCATAAAATGGTGTGTGTTTTTTTATCTGTATAGTGAAGTTCAATGTTGGGTGAGTGTGTGTGTGTGTGTGTTGGGGGTGTGTGTGTGTTTTTATTTTAAAATAATATATATATAATATTTATATTTTATAAAATATTTTAAATTATATATTAAATATATATCAATATATATGTTGTTTTGTGTGTGTGTGTGTTGCGGGGGGGGGGGGGGGGGGGGGGTGTGTGGTGTGTGTGTTGTGTGTGGTGTCGGGGGACAACACCCACACACACACACCCCAAACACACACACACACCACCACACACCCCCACACACACACCCACACCCACACACACACACAACACACACACCCACCCACACACAGACCAAAAAAAATAAGGAAATTTAATATATGTATATAAAAAATAATAATATATTATATATAAAACACCCCCACCCCAACCAACACCCAAACCAAATTACCAACATTGCACCCCACTAAAGATTGCAACCAAACTTATGAAAAAAATTACCTTTCCTCTTCTTACACACATAACCCACCCCGGGCATAATTATTAAATTTAAATTAAATAATTATATATTATAAATAATAATAATATTATATAAATAAAATTGGGTTTTTTTGTGTGGTTGTTGTTGTGTTTTTTTTTTTTTTTTGTTTTTGGGTTGGTTTGTATAATAAATAATATATAAATATAATATATATATATAAATATATATAAAATTTATTAATATAAATTATAAATAATATATTATTATATACAAAAATTTTTTCATAAAAAAATTCCAAAATTAACACCAAAAAACCCAAAAAAAAAAAAAAAAAAAAAAAAACCTATAATATATATTATTATTTTTATTATATATATATATAAAAAAAACACACACCCAAAATATTAAAATTTTTATATAAATTTAATAATATTATTTATATATTATATAAATATATATATGTGTGTGGTGTTTTGTGGTGGTGTGTGTGTGTTTGTGTGTTGTGTGTGTGGTTGTTTGTGTTTTTTTTTATTTATTTTATATATAAAATATATAATAATATTATATATTATTAAATATTTTTAATATTAAATTTTAATATATATATTAATATTATATTTTTTTTGCCCCGGTTTTTTTATTTTTTTTATTTTTTTTTTTTTTTTATTTAATTATATAAAGATATAATTAAATTTTAAAATTTTAAATAGGTTGGGGTTTTTTTTTATTATATTTTATATATTATATACTATATATATATATATATATAATTTTTATTTTTAAAATAAAAAATATAAAAATATAATAAAAAAAAGAATATATATATATTATATTATAAAATTTTATAATATTTAAATATTATTATATATATATATATATAAAACAACAAAACAAAAACAAAACACACAATTTAAAATTATAATAAAAATATTATTATATAATATATATATAATAAATTATATATATAAATTTTTTTTTTTTTTTTTTTTTTTTTTTTTTTTTTTTTTTTCATTTTTTATATAAAATTAAAAATATTAATAATTTTATTTTTATTTTTTTTTATATTTTTAATATTATATATAAATTTTTTATATTTTATAATTTTAAAATATAATATATATAAAAAAAATATAATAAAAAAAAAAGTATAAAATATAATAATTTTATATATATTATAATATTATTAAAAAATTTTATGCGGGGGGGGTAATAATATTAAAATATACAAGATAAATTTTAAGATAAATATATTAATATATATATTTAAAATATATATATATATATATATATTAAAAAAATATACTATAACTGGTTTTAAAAAATCATTAGACAAACACACACCCTCACACCACATGAATATAAAATTTTATGAAAAAATATATTTATTAAATATTTAAAAGAATACTAATAATTTTAAAAAAATTTTTATATTATATATATTTATTTTAAAATATATTTTTAAAAAAATAAAAATATTAAAATTAAAATAAAAAAAAATTTTTTTTTTTAAAA
>NW_023656227.1:0-3724 GCF_015228065.2 Penaeus monodon
AAAAGAAAAAAAAATTTTTTTCCCCAAATTAAGGTGGGAAATTTTCCAAAAAACCCTGGGGCCAAATGGAGACTCCGTGGTGGGTACACACATGGAGCCCTGTATGGAACAAAACCCCACTAAAATCTAAGGGACTGTACATAAACCCCTGACATTGGTTAAACTTAACCCTTGACATTTTGGAACTGTGAGTCTTAATGCATCCTGATGCTCTACAAGCACTATAGCTACTAGGCCTTCTTAATTTTCTTTAGAGAAATTTTTTTGTTATTTTTTATTATTATTATTATTATTATTTATATTATTTTAGTATTATAAATTTTTAAATTTAAAAATAATATAAATAATAAATAATTATTTTATTATTATTAATTTTTTCCTGTTATTATTACTATTAATTATATTATTATTATTTATATTTTATTATTATTTTTATTATTATTATTATTATTATTATTATTATTATTATTATTATTTTTTTATTAAATTTTTATTTTATTATTATATTATTATTATTATTATTTATTAATTGTTCATGTTTATTATTATTATTATTATTATTATTGTTCAGGTTATTTTTATTATTATTTATTATTATTATATTATTATTATTAATTATTATTTTACTAGTATTTTATTATTATTATTATTTTTTTAATTTAATATTTTATGTTATTGTTACGTATTTACTAATATAAATGATATTATTGTCATTTTATTATCAATATTGTTTTATAATATCATCATCCTCATCATATAATTGCTACATAAATGGTGAGAGAGAGAGAGAGAAGTAGAGAGAGAGGAGAGAGGAGAAAGGGGAGAGATGAGAGGTTGAAGGAAGAAGAAAGAGTAGAGAGAAAGAGAAAGAAAGAAAAGAGAAGAGAAGGAATGAAAAAAGAAGAAGAAAAGAAAGAAGAGAGAGAAGGTTAAATAAAATAAAGAAAGAGAGAAAAAAAGGGAATAAATTAAATAGATAAAAAGAAAAGATAAAAATAAATAAAAAAAAAATAGAATAAAAAAGAATATAAAAAGATAGAAAAGAAAGGAAAAAAATAGATAAGTATTTAATAAATAAAAGTTAATTATATATTATTATAAAAATAAAGAGATAAAAGAAATATAGAATAAGAGATATACTAAAAAAATAATAATTAAAAATAATATATATAAGTAAAATATAATAAAAATATAATATAAATGAATAGAAATAATAATTATAAAAGATTAATAGTATAATTAAAAAATTTTTTTAAAAACAATAATCATTAATAATTAAAATTATATTAAATATATACACTAATAATAAAGAAAATATAAAAGACACTAAAAAAATAAAACGAATAATACTTATAAAATAAAAATGAAAAATTAAAAAAAAAAATATTTTTAAAAATAAAAGAAATAAAATAGATAATACTTAAATAATTTCCCATTAAAATATTCACTATATAATATATAATTTAATTTAAAAATTATCCTTTGGAAATATAAACTTCCCCCTTAATAAAATATTCCTTATATTTTTATAATAAATTTACCTTATATAACTATTATATAATTTACCTTTCTATATTAATAATTAAATATATATCACTTATATAAATAAATTCCACTTATAAATATATATTTCACTGGGATAAAAATATATTCCCTTTATTATATTATAATTCACTTATATATAAAATTATTCACTTTATATATATATTTCACTTTATGATAATATATTTCACTTATAAATTTAAAATATATTTAAATATATATATCATAATTAAAATATAGTATATATATTTTCACTTATAAATATTAAAATTCACTTATAAATATATAATTTTTATATTATATATAATATTAGATATATATTTTATATTTAATTCCATATATATATATTAAAATATATATTATTAAATTATATTAATTATAATATATAAATAATATTATAAATTTTATTAAATATAATTCATAATAATATACTCAATATAATATTATTCAATAATAATATATATATTCATAATATAATAATTTAATATAATAATAATATGAAAAACTAAAAATTAAATTTAAAAAAAAAACAAAAAAAAACAAAAAAAAAAAAAAAAAAACAAAAAAAAACAAAAAATAAAGAAACAAAAAAAAAAAAACTAAAAAAAAAAAAAAATTAAAAAAAAAATTTATTTTTATTTTTTTCCCCTTTTTTTTTTTTTTCCGTTTTTTTGTCCTTTTTTTATATTTTTTTCCAAATTTTTTTATTCCTTTTTTTTTTCCCTTATTTTTTTTCCTTTTTTTTTTCCTTTTTTTTTTTCCTTAATTTTTTTATTTTTTTTTTTTCCCTTTTTTTTATTTTTCTTTTTTTTTTTTTTTCTTTTATTTTTACTAATTATTTATTTTATATAAAATTTTTTTTAAAAAAATTTTTTTTTAATAATTAAAATTATTTTTTTTTTTTTTTTTATAATATTTTTTTTATATTTTTTTTTTTTCTTTTTTTTTTTCAAAATTTTTTTTTTTCTTTTTTTTTTATTTTATATTATATAAATAAATTTTTTTAAAATTTATTTATTATATTCTTTTTTTACTTTATTCCTTTTTTCCAATATATTATATATTATATATAATTTATATTTATATATTTAAAATTTTAAAATTTTAAAAATTTTTTTCCATATATTATATATTTCAATTTTTATATTAAAATATATTTATTATTAAAAATTTTAAAAAAATTTTTTTTTTTTTTTTTTTTTTTTTTTAATTTTTATATTTTCAATTAAAAAAATTTTTCTAAAATATATTATACCCAAAATATATATTCAATAAATTAATATATTCCCTATTTTAAAATTTTTTTCCCCTTATATATTATTAAATTTTATATATTTCCCTTTTTTTATATTATATTATATATTATTTTATATATTCACAATATATTCAATATATATTTCCCTATATTTAATATATATTAATATATATTAAAAATATATTAATATATTTAAAAATATATTTATATATTCAATTATTTAATTTTAAACACATATATTTAATATTTTATTAATATATAAATTAAATATTTTAAAAATTAATATTAACAATATAATAAAATTTTAAAATATATTTATATATATTTATATATATATATATTTATATATATAAATTAATATTATATATTAAATTTTTATATATATTTAATATAATATAAAAAAATTTTTTTTTATTATTTTTTTTATATATATTAAATATATATATATATATAAAATTTTTTAATATATATTAATAATATAATTTTTATAAAAATATTATATATATATTTTTAATATTATTATTATTATATATATATATATATAATATTATATATATATATATAATATATATATATTAAAATATATTAATTATATTTTATTAAAAATTAAAATTTTTTTTTTTTTTTTTTTTTTTTTTTTTTCCTTTTATTTATTCTTTTTTTTTTTATAAAAAAAAAAAAAAAAAAAAAAAAAAAATTTTTAAAAAATATATAAATATATATATATATATTATATATATATATAAAATTTTTATATATATATATTTTAAAAAAATAAATATTTAATTTTTAAAATATTTAAAAATATTAAATTTTATATAAATTATATATTATATTTATATATATATATTTATTATAAAAAATTTATTAAAACTTTTAAAAAAAATTTTTTTTTTTTTTTGTTATTTAAAGCTTCTTTTTAAAAAA
>NW_023656229.1:0-28919 GCF_015228065.2 Penaeus monodon
CATAGATGAATATCTTGTGTAAACCGGGTCAAGTGTTTTTCTACAGCTTTCAGGGCGTTGCAAGAAATTAACCAGACAATCCTCTTGAGGGAAGTTTATGATTATAAAATTTTGGAAAGATGTACCCAAGATCTATTCACACTTTGCTTGTCACATACTGATTCTGCTAGATGATCAGCAGGATCATGCCTAAGGATTCCAATCATGCAATGGAATCCCACAAAACGTATATTATACCTCGTTCTGTTGGCAGGATACACGTTTATCCTGGTATCATTTGCAATATTTCCTGCCCTTTGTCTAGAGTATTCAGGCCTTGAGATTGATTGATTTTTCAAATTTCAAAAGGTCATTAGCGGCGAAAACCTTTGATAGATGGAAAAATTTAAATATATAAAACTTTACAAATAAAATCACAAATTCTTACATATAAAAATAAATATATTAAAAATCAAGCATAAATATTATGCTCTAAATATATAAAATTATTGCATAAACATCATGCATGATTAAATTTTATTGAAAATAGTCTCCCTAAGGAATTTAATAAGACCCTCTTGGTCAAAATCCTCCCCCAATACAGTTTACAATGTATAAGGGGGAGACAAGTACATACGCCTTTGTTCTGAGAAAGTTCCACTACATGTGCGACCGTTAATGCTCTTGGAATCCCTCAGTAATTTGTTTTCACTTTTAGCCATTATCAGCCCATGAGTTAGTCTTGTGTGCCAATTCTTAGTCTTGTTAATACATCTTTACTTTTTGGTTGGGATGGATGCTGGTCACGCCAACTGGCAAGGTCATCTCTATCTCTCGCAGTTTGTTTCTCGGGGTTTATACCACCATTATTCCATCCACTTATGGCGACGACAAATGATGCTGAGTTTCAGGTCGGCGTGGGGGAAAGGGAAAATGAGCATAACAGGGCTGAGCGGCAGCTCCCTTTGACCTTCCGATTAGCTCGTTTATTCCCACTTATACCAACATGTGCTGGCACCCATTACAGAGTTATCTTTTTAACGTGTTGACATTTGTGCAAGCCAAACTTGACCTCCCTCCCACTGGATGTGATGAATTTTAAGCTCTTTATTGCTTGCAAGGCACTACGAGATCACAATAATTTTTAAATAGAATGGTTTGTAAGATCTCTAGTCATCTTGACTGCTGCCAAGGATGGCAAAGTAATTCTGCAGTGAAGATCAGGCTGGGTAGAGAAAAATTACCAAATGCAGTCTTCCTTCTGGTTCACTGCTGCAAAGCCCACACCATTTTCAGATTTCGAACCATCTGTATATATTGCATCTGCTCCTTGGTACTTTAGAAGTGTGTTTTTAGAAATCTCTTCTGATTCTGCTTCGGATCTCTTCCTATTCCGACCAAACCAGCTCGACTTGATTAGTCCCAAAAGGGGGAAATTTGGGGAAATTTTAACAGCCAAAAAAATAGTGAGATTTAAATTATTATCTTCCACCAAAATTCCCCCCTAACAGAAGCTGCCTCAGTGCGGTGGGGGGGGGGGCTTGAGGTCCCAATGATCTGGTGAGCTGGACCAGAGGCTACCCATACTAGAGGGGTCACCAGTGAGGGTGGACAAAATGGCTTCCTGGTGCACCAAGGCCTATAGAGGTATGGTGCACACAAGACACCCCTGTTCATTCATCTTGTACCAGGAGAACTCTCCCATAGTTTTTTGCCGTGGCGTGGCTACAGTATTACCAGGAGACAGGAGTCCTTGAGGTTGACATGCTGGAATTTGACGGAAATTCGTCTGCTATACGGAGCTTGACGTTAACACTACGGACAAGTCACCAACTGGCGGAAAGTAGTTGCGTAATGTCTGTTTTGCTCATTTTACTATACTTGCTTGTAACAATTATCCTTTTGTGAATAATATGTTTTCTAGTAATATTCTTTCATTTATTAACCAAATTGATACGAAACTTTCTGAGAACACCAATTTGCCTTGAAAATCACTACAAATCGAACCATCCTACCTAAGGAATTGCCACTTGAAACATTTTGGACGCGGGCTGCCAGCTATGAGAGCAAGTCCCAGTGATACAACATCGCTGACTCTATAGCCGGCTGGTGACTGCTGTGTGACCAACCATAATCCGTAGTATTTGCATTACAATAATCGTAAATATTGCATAATAGTGCATCGTCCCTCCTAGAAATACATCAGTGCGTTTCTTTCGATCGTATAATTGAAGGCACACTTTAAAACTTTTGTGAAAACTACAATCTCTTTTCATATATAGTATATATGTTTTACCATTTATTTTTTACTTTATATGTTGTATTTCTTTTATAAATCGTGGATTTATGTCATTCTTTTTGAGCTTTATCATTCTAATGTTTTGAATATAGGAAGATATAATGATAAAAGAATACTTAAGATTAATTTATATAAATTCAGTTTAGGTTGATTATCGTCTTTTTAAACATATCATTTGTTGTATAGAATATTGACCAAATTCTTATTTTCAGATTATGGGTCCCTCGCAAAAATTCCAGGAAAATTGACTGTAATGACAACTTCCGAAGCTTGGGCTGCAAGAGTGCCATCTGCACACAAGGACCTATTGCCAAGTCTGCCATAAAGCACCTTAGTGCCGAGATTCTCATCCATTAACGCCCACCGGAGTCAAGGCAGCACGTGAGTCTCGAGGAGAGACGGAAGGCAACTGCAAGAGCTCCGAGCTCGGCAGACGAGATGCCAGCATCCATGAGAGAGGATGTGCATGGCATTCTCTGTGGCTTATGCAACTGTGCTCTTCATCATGTTCTTACAGAGCTATACTTGCCTTTAGGTAACTATTTCCTGTTAATGAATTTTGAAAAAAATATGTATAGTTTCACATTCCATCACACGCTCCACCTTTTCAATGAATCCCTTTGATCTGCCTTGAGTATATCATGGCAATACTTATTTACTAATAAGCAGCATTTTTAATTATTTGTATTATTTCAGCCTGTGTGATGGGATGATCGTCTTCACAAGAGATGTATCCTGACTCCCGTATAGCAGCAGAAATGGTGCTACATAGAAAAGGGGTTGCACTATTACTATCAGATGGGAGACTTGGTGAAAGAAACGTTAATTTGCAAAGCTAAACAAACTAACTTTAGCAGGCCTCATCATAGATGAAACTACCGATTGCTCATTAACTAAAACTTGCGCCATCTGCAAGATATTTGACCAACAGGAAAATTGCTGCAAACAGAATGCTAGTATGGTTAATGTCTTATGCTGAAATCCTGGGGGCTCTACATGGGAGAGTGGTTTAACATCCGTTATAGAACTCCTTAAATTCTTCTGGAATCCCATTGTATAACATGGTTAGATTTGCAGCAGTGGGGCTTCATATATGGGCAAAATAAATAGTGTCTCAAGTAGACTTAGAAGGGAAATGCCCGGTATAACTATAATAAAGTGTGTTGCTCACAGCATCCTCTCTGCTCAAGCGAAGCGTAAAACTTATACCTCGTCTTTTGAGGAGTTAATCCGCATGTTTACATTTCGTTGCTCATAGTGCCAAAAGAAAGTTTGAGTTTAAAGAATATCAGTTATTCTGTAACATAAAACCACAAATTTCTCCACCCATGTGCGAACCGAGGTGGTTTATCACTGCACAGTGCTGTGTCCAGACTAATTGAACTGCAACCATTACACTATATTTTTCCATATTCATGCAGAGAAAAATGATAGTTTTTGAGAAGATACTCATCATTGAAAGATGCAATATTATTTATTTATTTGCATTTTATGACTACATCTTGCCTATTTCAACAGAGAAATCTTAATTCCAATCAACATCTCCTAACTTTGCACTCTCATAACGAATTAACAAGTTTGCAAAAGACACTACTTGAAAAGTTTTGTTTTCACATGTAACAGCTCAATATTTTTCCTGAATATATGAACCTTCACATACAGCAACACATAAGACCGTTAATGCATATATATCTAGGACCAGACATACACAAATTATTCAGTAACCAGAATACATAAAAGATCCAAATTATTCCTACTGTAAAGACCACTGCCGAATTTTTTAATTGCAGCTGCCAGCAATTCCAAACAGAGATTGATTTTGATAACAAGCTAGATGGGCACTACAATGTATCTACGTCCCATTCAAAATGCTTGGATCACAAGCAGAACTGAATGGCCTCCATACTGACTGATGAAGAAGTCACGTATAATACTTATAGTAAGCACTTACTTGACGACCATGGCGTGAAATTCCTTTTATAAATTTCCCCGAAAGAAATAAATGGTCTAAATATGATGCTGGAGTTTTATAACTATATAATGAAATGGATGATAGTGGCCACGTTCAAATTTCAACCTCGCTAATTTTCTTTAGAATTCTGTCTTTGCCAACTTCAATGCTGACGTCGACGCCTCTTTGTCAAAACTCAATCGCATTAAACGAAAGAAAGAAATAGTCTAAAAAAAATTAAAATGTCCAAGCACTTATTCATATAATTGAGTATGCCATCAAGTCAAATGGCGATCCAGATAATGATCTTGTCTCGCAATTGTAAGTGAGTGTATCTCCACATGTATATATTCATATATATTTATATAAAGATTTATATTTGGTCTTTGTTGTACATTACATTGTTTAATGTTTTCGTATTTTGAATTCATCATATTTTATATATATATATATATATATTCTATTTATGGTTGTTATCAATAAATATTAATGTAAATTATTTATTATCACATCCGAAATATGTACTTATTCCTCTGGAGATTCGAATTAAAATTATTTATAAATAAATAGATGTTATTCAGTAAAACGTTGGTTTTCTTACAAGAATATGAAAGAATGGCGGAAAGTGTCGTCAATATTAGAGCGATAGCGGCCAGCCTTGGAGGTTTGAGCCTATATGCACGCTGCGCCCCTACAGCTAGCGACACACCTCTTTGGTCCTCTATTCTGGTTAGACGTGTGGCTTGATAAAGGCCAGTCAATCAATCGGCTTGTCAAATATGGCTAGGGTTCAAGCGGCACTGTTCAGTCGGTAGCGCAAAGGTCCCACGAATGCCATCAGTATATAATAGTGGTTGTGTATATTTCCTCTTACCCTGTGTTGTTTGGGAGTTTTTGAGCCCCAACTATAGCTTTCCCTCGTTGGACTCTCATTGTTGGTGAGTGGTGAGGAATTCTAATTTTGTATGAGTAATACAAAATTATAAGATCTAGCTCCTCCCTAACGACTTTTGCGACCATTCCCCTCTGAACATCCATGTCCACTCTAGGAACCGTTTTCAACTTCCAAAGGGCAAGAATGGGATCGTATGGTTTCCAGGCTCCCACCAGGTAAAGGGAACAAGTCTCAATCCCTAATGACATCTTTACCTGGTAAATTGAAAGTTTCATATGTGTACCTAAGAGTGAAGACCATTGATGTTGTATCATCAATTGATCTTTGATATTTTGAAGTAACATGGGAAATAGTGTTGAGGTAGTCAATGTTATCCTTGCATCACCACAGCGACTGGTAGCCTGATATTGAGGTTTCGTCAACCATACGAGTGACTGTCTGTGTGGGATATGTGACATCCCTGGACTCAGTTTCATGTTTCTCCTCACAAACCCTCAATATCAGTGTAGGAATTTTTTTATCTCGAGACCTGATGAGGTATTCTGAGAGAAACTGTTAGAGGAACTTAGAATATTAATGTAGTGGCAGTAAACGTTTTTTAAGAGAAAGTTGTTGGTTTGGAACATCGTACCAGATCTCCTTCTAACTTTCAACACGTTAGTCCTTCCCGAATCAGTTAAGTTTACATGGTACCACCCTTCAAGTAAAGCCATAATGTGCCCAACCCTATGCAGTGCTTCCACTGCCAGGGTTCTGGGCATGGAGCCAACTCCTTGCTATTTTAAGGTAAATGATAACCAAGAGTATGTGTAGTGTGGTACAAGTCATCAAAAGTGAAACTATCCAGTCCAATATGCTGTTACCACAGCAAAGAAGCTCATGAGCTTCTTCAAAGCATGAAAAAGGTACAAATTTGAAAAGAAGTATTGGTACTAAGGGCAAGGAGAAAGTTTTTTCAGAGGCAAAGTGCGTGCCCGTGTGCTGTTGACACAGTCTTCCCCCAACCCTTCCTTCCGATGCTTCTCACACCACAGACTGGGGCCACTTCCTTTTAAACTCAGTCCCATATTGCTGACAAGGCCTCTGGTGAATTCCCCAGAAACGAATGGAGTGGAGGGTCTAATGAGGAGACTCCTCCCAAAAGTTAGATCTTGGAAGGCATCAGGTAAGGCTCCAGAGGCCCAAGGTTGACAGCTCCGCTACCTGGACCTCTGCTGCTAGCAGAATACCCCTGAAGCGAGGCTCATGTACGCCCTTTTGCCCACCCAAGGAATTCCTGAACCTGTTTCCAAAGACTCTTTTAAAGTGGGTCTTTGGAGCCATCAGGCCGGGAGGGCTCCATGGCCTCAACGGTGACAGCTTCAGCTGCCACCACATCCACGGTACCTCCACTGCTATGCTGAATGCCCCTGACACAAAGGCTCAGGTCGGTCCATTGCCCAAGCAAAGAAAACCTGAGCCTGTCAAAAGGAAAGCTTGGAAATTAGTTCCACGGTAATACAACCCATCAAAAGATTCTCCCAAGATCCTGGAGGAACGCCTAAGGTGTGGGGCAAACCTTGAAACCACAGGTGCTGCCAACACTTATGAAGACTGTAGTTTAAAGAACTGGACACCCAATCCAATGGAACTGTCAGTGAATTCATGCAAAATGGAAGAACAGCAATTCTCATAGCTTCATGCAACCAGTTTTGTGTATACCTAAAGAGATTATGACCGGGAACATCATCGATTTCCCTGATAGAATTCAATCCCATTGATGCGATCTTTGATAATAGAACCTCATGGAGAAGCAGCAGCAATGGGTAGTCAGATATTCCCTTCCAAAGCATGCCACTTGCAGACTACACTGAAGCAGGTGAAGGCTCGTGAGAATAGGCTTGACCACCTTAGAAGAAAGCATCCCATTCCGAAAAGTAGTGGGCATTACCGTCGCCCACCGTACCATCGGTGGTCTGGATGAAATGCCAACAAGTTGTCAGGAATATGAAGCTCTCAGAATCTGTACTGCGGCTACACCTGTGGAGTCCTGTATGCTGACAGTGAAAACCACCTCTTTCATTACACTGGGCCCTACGTGAACCTGATTTACTACACGATACTACAAAGGGATTCCGGGGTCTCCTACATCAGATTGGTTTTTCAAAAACCCCCTTGAGGATAGCGTTTTCTAGGGAAGGAGAATGAGGAATCCTGTGGAAATCTTGTTTAAGTTTCCACTAAGGTTATTGCTGTTGAATTCCCCAATTCCCCCATTGATAATCAAGTCGAGCTGGATTTGGTCAGAATTTGGGAAAGGGGAGAGATCCGAAGCAGGTCAGAGAGAAGATTTTCTCAGTCATTTCTACGTACCAAGGATCAGATGCAATATATACAGATGGTTCACAATCTGAAAATGGTGTGGGCTTTTCAGCAGGAGCAGCAGAAAGACGGCATCTGGCAGTCTTGCTCTAGCAGCCTCGTCTTCAATTGTATGTTACTTGCCTTTCCTTGCAGTAGTTAAGCATGACTAGAGATCTTACAACCATTCTATTGTGATACATTGTGACTCTCGTAGTGCCTTGCAAGCAATCAATAGCTCACTCATCACATCAGTAGTGGAGTGAGGTTCAGATTGGCCTTGCACTGAATGTCAACACTTAAAAAGATAACTTGTGTTGGGTGCCAGCACTGTTTGGTATTCAGCGGAATGAGCGAACTGAATCAGAAGGCCAAGGCAGCTGCCCTTCAGCTTGTGATGCTCCTTTCCTCTCCACACAACAACCTGAAACCCAGCATCCAGGAGTTTGGCTTTGCAATAAATGGAAAGGAACAATGGAGGCATCCTCCAGAAACCACTGCGAAGAAATTAGAGATGAACTTGGCAGTTGGGTGACTAGCATCAGTCTCAACCGCGAAAGTTCAGTTGCATTAACAAGACTATAATGGCAACAGACGACCTCATGGGCCGATGATGCTAAACGTCAGGACTTTGCAAGCGCTTCAAGACCATTAACGATCGCACCATGTATGAAAGATGTGTAACATTCTGGATACCTTAAAGAAGTATGTAACTTGCCCTCCCCCTAACACTGAAAAATGTATTGGGGGAGGATTGGTGACCAAGAGGGTCTTATTATTTCCTTAGGAGACTAATATTTTCAATAATTTAATTATGCATAATGTTTATGCCAATAATTTTTATACACTTAGAGCATAAGATTTTGTTTTGATATATTTCTTGTTATTTTTAAGATATCTTTGACGTTTTTAATATCTAATTTTAATAATCTCTATTTACAAGGTATTCGCCACTATGACACTTAGCTGTTGACTGGGGCAGAATCAATCAATCCACCACCCAGCATACCTGTCGGCACTCACACCCCAACAAACACTCCCCAAAGAGAAAAATAACACACCTGTCCAATATAGTAGATCCCAACATCAGCGAGGATGGCCTTTACCAACACGTCCTTCCCTCATTGCTCAAGGTACCAGTCACCACTTTTCCATTTTTACAGACGCAGCCTATCACAAGGAAGCCATCCTAGCCAAGCTTTCGCTAAAATTTTAATCACGCTTACTTAAACCAGTACTTAACCTCCTGTCTGTGCAGAGTACTTGATAAAATATTCTGAACGACTTATGTATCGAAACGTATCCCCAGACGATATGGACGTAGCAGCCTCCACTGTTTTGCAGGTAACTTAACAAACTAAACCCCAAGCCTGCGACCAATTGCTTGATCTTAATCTGCCTTTGAATATTGCAACAAAACAAAAAATATCCATGACAACTAGCTCACTTAGTATTCAGGGAAAACTGTACATGGATTCAAATGTATCTATCACATTCGATCGCTCAGGTTCTCTTCAGAGGCATTAGAGTACTCATACAAAAGCCTTAGAAGAACAGGAACACACAGGAGTGTATTAGTCCCATGTTATTAATATCCTAATACATAGATTACTAAGGCGCTATACTACTTGAGGGCAATGACTCCCCTTATTTGCTATGTCGATGATATTTGCATCAAATCTTATCTGAGGAGAGAATGCAAATATTCTATCATATACTTTCAGCAAGCTACCTGAGAGTGGGCTTGATAATCTCGACTGAAAAAAACAAGGCACTCAAAGCTTAATCCCTCCGCAGGTTTCTATAATGATATTGACTTGAACTTTGGCGATTGTCATGATGCAGATTCATCAGAAACTTGAAGAAAAGGAGGTGGGAGCAGCTGACACCACTTAGATCATTTTGTTGGCAGAGGACCATGGTATATAATGTCAATATTGCGAACTTCTTGTCATACAACTGGTCGAGTTTCATATATTATCATGCAGTTGCACCTGTATTGTTCAAGGATCAGAGTTACCCTAGTTAAAAATTGTAGAGAATGATGCCATGAGATCATTCTTGGTGTCCCTAGTAAGTACAACAAGAATTGTGATATGAAAACAGAACTGAATTCCTCTATTTTCAAAGATATTATACATGATAACACATTTAAGTCAAATCAATTACAGAACCCCTCCACTGTACATTCCCAAAGTTCCAAAGACCAAATAAACATGAATAGAGGACTTATTTTGATTACAACATCGATGCATATTCATATCAATTGTTACAAGTCACATTTTAGCTCAGCGGAAAATACCCGATTAACTATGACGCTACTTGGATAATTCTGTTCCCTGTGGAAAATGTCGTACTAAATGTATATTATACGACTGCCCTAAATAGATATGCCCCCCCCCGCTTACTTAGCTTATGCTCAATTATAATGAGCATCTTACAACCTGTCCAATGCTAGAATGCTACACGATGGATCTCGCTTTGTTGTGTATAGAATATTTGCAGCACCAGGATTGTAGGAGGTTCATGACTGGCTTAGCATACGCAACTGAGTTGGCAGGAATACTCATGGCTACGAATTCTATTTAAATCAAGGTCCAGAAAGTACTTTTCTACATTCACAGAGTGCTAATCCGGCTCTGAAAGCTAGACCAAGGTTCTGGCAATATTACAAATGACATCAGGATAAACGGTGTATCGTGCAAAAGTACGAGGCCATGATTATGCGTTTGTGTAGATTCTTTGTTGGATCCCCTGGCATGATCATTCTGATCTCCTAGCAAAAGTTAGCATGTGACAAGCAAAATGTGGAAATAGATCTTGGAGTACCTCTTTGCCTAGGATTTTATATATCATTAAAGCTTCCTTCAAAGAGGACCCTGTTTGTTGATTATTTCTCAACGCCAATTAGCTGTACATATAGCACTATGGTGACCGGTTATGTAAGATTTATTCATCTGTGTTTTATATAAAATAGAATCAAAGACAGTTTGATATTGTGCCACAAGAATCAGGCTTGGATATAGATTGTATTAGCAGTCAGTACAGTTTGTAATGTCAATGAAGCTATGTGTAAACCGTGTAATGAACAATATAAGCAAACACTTGTACATTAGATTCAGAGTGCCATGTGTTACCGCCTTTCACCACCAAGCATGAGGTACAGGAGAACTATGAACCATTTTATATCATCTGATGTTTTAGAAGATTTTTTTTATGTGTATCCTAAATTTGGAATGTAGTATTATAACCTGTTGACGGCGTGGGTAGATAAGTAGATAAGGGCCTGTGTACATTGTTCCTTTCCTCTAACTGATATAGTGCTTATCATAATATGTATAGTCTAAAATTCATGTGTAATACCATTATATAATGTTTATGCCCATGCTTATGAAATGTACCATACTTTCCCCAAGCCTGTGCATTTAGCCAGGGTGGTAAATCGAAGGACGAAACATATTATATATATAATATAATCTATTATGTAATATATTATATATATTATATATATATATATATATATATATATATCATTCATCATCATGTAACGGTAGGTTTTCATGTCGGGAGCCGCCGTGGTCACGCATGATACTCATTGCAGTTTTTCACGTTGTTATGGCTCTTGGAGTGAGTACGTGGTAGGGTCCCCAGTTCCTTTCAGGAGAGTGGCCGGTGTTAACATTTTTAGGTAATCTTCTCCTCTATTTTATCCGGGCTTGGGACCATCACTGACTTGGGCTGGCTTTGGCCACCAGTGCTAGGTAGCAGTCTCCGAGGTGAAGTTCCTTGCCCAAGGGAACAACGCGCGGTCGGTGACTCGAACCCTCGACTCAGATTACCGTCCGTGACAGTCTGAGTCCTACGCTCTATACGCATTCGGCCACGCGCGCTTTACGATCATGGGCTTCCATTATTTTATGGGCAATTTATAGCGGTGGTTTGCCATTGCCTTCCGCCCGGTGTTTTTTTTTTTTTTTTTTTTTTTTTTTATTTTTTTTTTTTTTTTTTTTTTTTTTTTTTTTTTCCGAGTCACTATCGTCTATTTACCCGGCACTGACTTGGGCTGACTTGGTCCCCCAGTGGCTAGGCAGGCAATCGATGGTGAGTTTCCTTGCCTGAAGGGGAAACCACGCGCGGTCGGTGACTCCCCCTCGAACTCAGATTGCCGTCGTGACAGTCTTGAGTCCGACGCTCTACCTTCGGCCACCGCGGCCCCATATATATATATATATATATATATATATTATTATATTATATATATATATATATACATATATATATATATATATAATCTGTATTATATATCTAAGATAATATATATTATACATATATATCATTCTATACTCTATATATATATATACATATACATATATATATATTATATATAATATAAATTAAAAAAATTTATATATATACTATATATATATATTCCATATACATATATATTTCTATATATATATATATCTCTATCTATATATATCTGTATATTATACATATATATCTATATATATCATCCATCTTAAGAGATTTCACCAAACTCTTAAGAATATGATCAGAATTTACTGCCATGACATGGAGGAAGAATGGGATGAAGGTATACCTGTGTTAATATTTGCGGCCATTGAGAGCGTTCAGGAGTCTATAGGATTTAGTCCTTTTGAAACTGTCATCGGCCATGAAGCGAGAGGTCCCCTTAGGCTTTTGAGAGAGAAGTGGTTAAGTAGTGAGGGTGACTCAAAACAATTTGAAGGTGTGGTGGATGTTTGACGGCAAAGAAAACCAAAAAAAAAACAAAAACAAAAAAGTCAAATCCACCACATACTTCAAATTGTTTGAGTCACCCTCACTACTCAACCACTTCTCTCTCAAAAGCCTAAGGGGACCTCTCGCTTCATGGCCGATGACAGTTTCAAAAGGACTAAATCCTATAGACTCCTGAACGCTCTCAATGGCCGCAAATATTAACACAGGTATACCTTCATCCCATTCTTCCTCCATGTCATGGCAGTAAATTCTGATCATATTCTTAAGAGTTTGGTGAAATCTCTTAAGATGGATGATATATATATATATATATATATATATATATATAATATATAGATATATATATATATATCTATATATATTATATTATATTATATATATATATTATACTTATATATATAATATATATATATGTATATGTATATATAATATATATAATATATATATATAATAATATATATATATGTATATGTAATATTAATTTTATATGTATATAGATATATGTATATATATATATATATATATATATGGGGCCCGCGTGGCCGATGTGTTTATAGCGTCGGACTCAAGACTGGGTCAACGACGGAATCTGAGTTCGAGGGTTTCGAGTCACCGACCGGAACGCTTTGGTTTTCCTAGGCAAGGAACTTCACCTCGATGCCTGCTAGCACTGGGGACCAAGTCAGCCCAAGTCAGTGCCGGGTAATAGAGATAGTGACTCGGAAAAAAAAAAAAAAAAAAAAAAAAAAAAAAAAAAAAAAAAAAAAAAAAAAAAACACGGGCGGAAGGCAATGGCAACCACCGGCTCTAAATTGCAGAAAACATGGAACCCATGATCGTCAGGCCGCGGTGGCCGAATGGTTGGGCGTCGACTCAAGACTGTCACGACGGTAATCTGAGTTCGAGGGTTCGGTCACCGCCGCCGCGTTGGTTTTTCCCTTGGCAAGGAAACTTCACCTCGACTGGCCTACCTAGCCACTGGTGGCAAGCCAGCCCAGTCAGTGCTGGTCCTAAGCCCGGATAAATAAGAGAGAATGATTACGCTAAAATGTAACACCGCCACTCTCCGTGGAAGGGAACTGGGGACCCTACCACGTACTCACTCCAAGAGCATCACAACGTGGAAACTGCATTGAGTATCATGCTGTGACCACGGCGGCTCAGACATTAACTAACGTTAAAATGATGTGATAAATATATATATATATATATATATATATATATATATATATATATATCTATAATATATATATTATATATAATTATGTTATTCCTCGATTTACCACCCCTGGCTAACTGCACAGGCTTGGGAAAGTATGGTACATTTCATGCATGGAGCCATAACTTAATAATGGTATTACACATGAAATTTTAGACTATAACCTTATTATGATAGCACTATATCATTAGAGGACAGGAACATGACCAGTCCCTTATCTACTTATCTACCACGCCGTCCAACAGTTATAATACTACATTCAAATTTGGATACAACATAAAAAAAATCCTTCTAAAACATCGATGCTATAACGGGTTTCATAGTTCTCTGTACCTCATGCTTGTGGTCTGAAGCTGTAACACATGGCACTCTGATATCTAATGTACAAGTGTTTGCTATATTGGTTCATTACACGGTTTACACATAGCTTCTTTGACATTACAAACTTTACTGACCTGCTAATACAATCTAATATCCAAGCCTGATTCTTGTGGTCAACAATATCACACTGTTTCCTTGATCTTATTTTATATAAACACAGATGATAAATCTTACATAAACCGGTCATATGCTCTATGTTTACAGCTCATGGGCGTTGAGAATTAATCAAACCAACAGGTCCCTTTGAAGGAAGCTTTAATGATATATAAAATCCTAGAAAGAGGTACTCCAAGATCTATTCCACATTTTGCTTGTCACATGCTCACTCAGCTAGGAGATCAGCATGATCATGCCTAGGGATTCCAACAAGATCTACACAAAACGCATAATCATGGCCTCGTTCGTTCGCACGATACACGTTTATCCTGATGTCATTTGTATATTGCCCAGCACCTTTGTCTAGCTCAGAGCCTGGCGAGCACCTCTGTGAATCGTAGAAAATTACTTCTGGACCTTGATTTAATAGAAATTTCGGTAGCCAGGAAGTATTCCTGCCAACTCAGTTTTGCGTATGCTAGCCATCATGAACCCTCTACAATCCTGTGTGCTGCAAAATATTTCTATACACAACAAAAGCTGGATCTCATCAGTGTACATTCTATGCATTGGACAGTGTTTTAAGATGCTATTTATAATTGAGTCATACTGCTTAGTATAGCGGGGGGGGGCACTTCTTATTTTGAGGCAGTCCGTATAATATACATTAGGTACTACATTTTCCACAGTGAACAGATTCAGTAGCGTCATAGTTACGGGTATTTTCAGCTGAGCTAAATGTTTGACGTTGTACCCATTGTATGAATTATGCATCGATGTTGTCATTCAAATAATTTCCTCTATTCTTTTTTATTTTGTCTTTGGAACTTGGAACTGTAAGTGGGGGTTCTGTATGATTTTGACATTAAATGGTTTATTCTGTATACTATTCTTTGAAAATAGAGGTAAATTCAGTTCTGTTTTCAATTCACAATTCTTTTGTACTAGGGACACCAAGAATGATCTCATGGCATCATTCTCTACATTTTTAACTAGGTACTTCTGATTCCTGACAATACTAGTGCATGCATGATAAGATATGACTGACCATTTTGTATGAAAGTAAGTCTCGCATATTGCCATTTATACCTGGTCTCCTGCCAACACATGATCTAAGTGGTTTCAGCTGCTCCCCCCCTTTTCTTCAAGTTTCTGATGCATTCTGCATCTTGACATCGCTCAAATTCTAGCTCAATAGTCATTTATATGAAACCTTGGCGAGGGATTAACTTTGAGTGCCTTGTTTTTTCAGTCGAGATTATCAAGCCACTCTCATTACCTTGCTGAAAGTATATCTATAATAGCTTGCATTCTCTCCTCAGATAAGGATTTGATGCAAATATCATCGACATAGCAAATAAGGGAGTCATTGCCCTCAGTATATATCGCCAGTAATCTATGTATTAGGATATTAAATACATGGGACTATTAACCTCCTGTGGTGTGTCCTGTATCTAATGCTTTTGTATGAGTACTCTTATGCCTCTGAAGAGAACCTGAGCGATCGATATGATAGATACATTTGAATCCATGTTAACAGTTTTCCCTGATACTAAAGTGAGCTAGTTGTTCATGGATATTTTTTTTGTTTGTTGCAATATCAAAGGCAATTTAAGTCAACAATATGGTTCGCATGCTTGGGTTTGAGTTTGTTAAGTACTTGCAAAACAGTGGAGGCTGCTACGTCTCTCTCGTCTGGGGGATTAAAAAAACTTGTTCGTACATAAGTCTGTTCAGATTATTTTATCAAGTACTCTGCACAGACAGGAATGTTAAGTACTGGGTTTAGTATAGGAGTGATTAAAATTTTTTTAAAGTCACCAGAAGCTTGGGAGTCTTCCTTGTGATAGGCTGAGTCGTAAAATGGAAAGTGGGTTTGCCTGGTACTGAGCAATGAGGTGAGACGGTGTGGTAAGCCTCCTCTTGTGGTTGGGCAATCTACTATATTGGACAGGTGTGTTATCTCTTGGAGTGTTTTGTTGCGGTGTGAGTGCGACAGGTATGGCTGGGTGGTGGATTGATTGATTCTGCCCCAGTTCCACAGCTAAGGTCATTATGGCGATACCTTGTTAATAGAGATATTAAAATTAATTTAAAAAATCTGTCACTAGAATCTTAAAATAACAAGAAATAGATCAAAACATATATTAGGCTCTAAGATGTATAAAATTATTGCATAAACATTATGCATAATTAAAATTTTATTGAAAATATTAGTCTCCCTAAGGAAATTACATAAGACCCTCTTGGTCACAATCCTCCCCCGATACATTTTCACAGTGTTATGTGGAGGCAAGTACATACTTCTTTAGAGTCGTCAGAATGTTACACATACTTTCCACTACATGGTGCGATCGTTATGGCTTCTTGGCATCGGCTTGCACAAGTCCCTTGACTTTGGTGTTAGCATCATCGAAAGGCCCATTATCAGTCTTGTGTGCCCAATTCTTAGTCTTTTTAATGCACTTCCACTTTTCGGTTGAGACTGATGCTAGTTCCACCCAACTGCCAAGTTCATCCCTATTTCTCGCAGTTGGTTTCTGGAGGTATGCCTCCCATTGTTTCCTCCATTTATGCAAAGCAACTCCTGATGCTGGGTTTCAGGTTGGTGTGTGGAGAGGAAATGGAGCATCACAAGGCTGAGGGGACACTGCCTTGGCCTCTGATCAGTTCGCTCATTCCCGCGTGATACCAACATGTGCTGGCACCCAACACAGAGTTATCTTTTTACGTGTTGACATCAGTGCAAGCCAATCTTTAACCTCCCTCCACTAACTGGATGTGATGAGTTGAAGCTCTTGATTGCTTGCAAGGCACTGACGAGAGTCACAATGTATCACCATAGAATGGTTTGTAAGATCTCTAGTCATCTTAACTACTGCAAGGACGGCAAGTACTATACAATGAAGATCGAGGCTGCTAGAGAAGACTGCAGATGCCGTCTTTCTTCTTCCTCACTGCTGAAAGCCCACAACATTTTCAGATTTTTGAACCATCTGTATATATTGCATCTGATCCTTGTACTTAGAAATGTACTGAAGAAATCTCTCTCGACTTCTCTTCGGTCTCTCCCCTTTCCCAATTCCTGACCAATCCGCTCGACTTGATTAATCCATGGGGAATTGGGGAATTCCACAGCAAGAACATATGAAACTTACACTAAGATCTTCCACAGTATTCCTCATGTCTCCTCCATAGAACGGCTATCCCTCAAGGGTTGAAAACCATCTGGATGTCGAGACCCCGAATCCTTTGTAGTCTCGTGTAGTAATCAGGTTCACGTAGGCCCAGTGTAATGAAAGAGGTTGGTTTTTCCACTCTCGCTACAGGGAACCCACAGGTGTACCGCATACATGATTCTGAGAGCTTCATTATTTTCTACAACTGTTGGCATTCATCAGACCACCCATGTTACCGGTGGGCGACAGGTAAGCCCCTACTTTTCGGAATGAGCTTCTTCTAAGGTCGTGGTCAAGCCTATTCTTCACAGCCTTCACCTGCAGTGTAGTCTGCAAGGATGGCCTGGAAGGGAATATGCTGACGTACATTGCGCTGCTTCTGCCATGAGGTTCATTATCAAGAATCGCATATGGTAATTTTGAATCCTCTCAGGGAAATCGGATGATTTTCCTGGTCCTATCTCTTTTAGGTATACACAACTGGGTTTGCATGTGCTAGAGATATTGCTGTTCTTCCATTTTGCATGAAATTCCCTGCAGTTCCATTGGGATTAGGGTGTCCAGTTCTTAACTCCTCCTTCATAATGTGTTTGGCGCACCTGTGGTCAAGGTTTGCCCCACACCTTTAGCTGTTCCTTCCCGGATCTTGGGAGATCTTTTGAGGGGTTCTTTACCCCGTGGAACTTTTCACAGTCTTCCTTTTGACAGCTCAGGATTTCTTTGCCCTGGGCAAGGACAGACCTGAGCCTTTGGTTTCAGGGGCATTCTGCCTAGCAGTGTAGGTCCCTGTGGATGTGGTGGCAGCTGAAGCTGTCACCGTTGGGCCCCCTGGAGCCCTGCCTGATGCTCCAAAGACCCCACTTTAAAATGAGTCTTTTGAACAGGTTTCAGGGATTCCTTTGGTGGGCAAAGGGCGTACCTGAGCCCTTTGCTTCAGGGGTATTCTGCCTAGCAGCAAAGTTCCCTGTAGCTGGAGCTGTCACCTTGAGGCCTCTGAGCCTTACTTGATGCCTCCAAAGATCTAACTTGGAGAGTTCCTCCTCATGACCCTCCACTCCTATTCCTTTCTGCTTGGAATTCACCAGAGGCAGTGTCAGCAATATGGACTGAGTTTTTAAGGATGTGGCCAAGTCTGTGTGTGGAGAAGCATCGGAAGGCAAGGGTTGGTGGAAGGACTGTGCAAACAGCACACGGGCACGTCCTTTGCCTCTGAAACTTTCTCCTTGCTCTTATTACCAATACTTTCTTTTTCAATTGTACAAGTGTAGGTGCGTTGAAGAAGCTTCATGAGCTTCTTTGCTGTGGTACAGCATATGGACCTGATTAGTATTCATCTTCTTGATGACTTGTACCACACTTTACACATCCTCTTGGTTATCCATTTACCTTAAATAGCAAGAGTTGGCTCCATGCCCATAACCCTGCAGTGGAGCACTGCATTCGGGTTGGGCACGATGGCTTTAACTTGAGGTGTACCATGTCAACTGAACTGATTCCGGAAGGACTCACGTGTTTGAAGTTAAGAAGGAGATCTGGTATCGATGTTTCCAACCAACACTTTCTTCTTAAAACGTTTTACTGCCCTACATAATATTCTTAAGTTCCTCTAACAGTTGCTCCTCAGAATACTCTCAGGTCTCATATAAAAATTCCCTTACACTGTATTGAGGGTTTTCGTGAGGAGAACATGAAACTTGAAGTCTCCAGGTATGTCACATATCCCACACAGACCGTCACTCTCGTCTGTTGACGAACTGTGAGGTTTTGTGAACCAAATGTGGAGACAGACAAACACTAGCCTTGCAGCCAAAAGAATACCGAAAGATTAAATAGAATAGTATATATAGATATAGATGGTTATGTTCGTAATTACTAGAAACTATATATTGTTATTGAAAGTAATAAACCATTGTAATATGTATCACCGCGGCGGAAGCGGGGGGGGGGGGCAGAGAGGCGAGCGCCCACCCCCAGAAAGAAAACTGGAGGGGCGAGAGTATATCTCCGCCCCCCCAGAAATTGGTGAAAAAATGTGCTTTACTTTTGGTTTTACACGTTCAGACAGACTAATAAAATTACTATAATTATACTATATCTCTTTTTAAAACAGAATGGGTATCACTCTTACATTAGACATGTTGGTTTCCATGAACCTGATTATTAAAAAGTATTGTATAGGTATAGTGGAGTATAGTATAGTAAGAACAGACTTTCCGGGGCTCATGAACGCTTAACTAGCGGAGTTCGAATGGACATGTAATCTATTTTGCATTACTTCAAAAGCCGAAAAGTTTTGTTTTTAAATTACACAGTTTATTGTTTTGATTACTTGTTTATTGGTATATTCATAGCTACAGACCTACAGTATCAGTATCAGAACATATATAGGGAATAATGGTAATGAAAACCTATGAGTTATGTTCCAGGCACGTCTTGGATGAAAAACATTTAAACAGATATCGACACAGATAAAATCACCAATAAAGGGCAGAGGAAGTTTATATTTCCTGTAAAATGACATATTGTATAACATTATCAAACTTGTTTGTTCTACTTCCTGGAAAGTAATCTGCCTAGACTGCAACGGAATTGACTTCCGCAGTCTACATCTGTAAAGGACTCCAGAGTGATTTTGAAAAAAAAAATCTCTATTAAATATTGTGAAGGGAACTTACAACTGTAAAGGACAGCAAATAAAGTTTTATTTTGGAACTATTCGATTTTTTTTTTTTTTTTTTTTTTGTGCAGAATGTCATGTTTGCTATTTTTATATGTCTTAAGCTTTTGATTTTCGAATCCCCCTCCACCAAGGCAGACTCGCTTTGCCACCTATACCAGGTAATCCGAATCCCCTCCCCCAAAGCAAAGACTCCTCGCCACCTATGACAAAGGGTTTTCATATTTGCTTTTTTTTTAATAATAATGTTGAAATCTCTGAATTTTCACATTCGCCCCCCCAGTCATAGAGTCGCCCCGCCGCCTATGACTGAATCCAAACTGGATCCCATATATATATTTTATATATATATATATATATATATATATATATATATATATAAAATATATATATATTATATATATACTGCTACGCCAGTGGGTCTTTGTCTCTGTGCGAAACATGTGTTAACATGAAAAGGATGACCTGGGCAAACATGATGCAACTGGCTGCGAGCGGAGGAGCGGAGGAACAAACCAAGAGAGACACAGTTGGGTGCTGCTCCTGTGAAGACCTCGTGTGTGCCCTTGTGACCTGATACACTTTGTGTTGCCCTGTTATAAGCTGTATCGTGCAGTGTGACATGCTGGTTTCCCCCTGTATTGTGCCTATAGAAAAGTGTACCGGTAAATAACTTGTGTAATAAAGGAAAGACTGTCATTTTGGGGGTTATTTCGTGCCCTGCCTCGCCAAGTGGGTTTCCCCTCGTGGTGTTCTGTGGTGCTTGGTGCCTCTTGGAGCTGTTCAGTGTTCACGACCCTGTGGATAGCACGCCGTCTGCCTAGCCTGCCTTGTGTTGGTGGCAGAGAGACGAGGTGGCCGGCGTAACAAATGGTGTCAGGAGTGGGATTTGTGATATTTGATCAGTGAGATCGCCGATTTATCATGTCCAAAGATGGCGGCAGCCATGAGGGAGAGGAGGCTATGACTGAGGCAGGCACGAGTGAGGTGAAGCCGAGCCAGATGGACCTGATCACTGCCATGCTGGCCGGTATGAGGGAGGAAATGGCACAAAGGGCAGAAGAGCAGACACAGAGGGCACACGAGCAAGCGCACCATCTCGTCGAGATGCTACAGAGCATCTTCTGTGAAGATGGAAACTCAGCAGTACACTGATAAGGCCTGAAACAGCGTGAAGATGTGCCCTTGCTTCCAGAGGTTGGCTGTGCAGAGGTAGTAACGTTGCAAGCACAGAAGGCAGACGAGGTTCTGGCAACAGATGCCAGAGTGTCAGATTTACTGGGGTCTGCCTGGGGTCCGTGGCAGGAAACCCCCGGGCCTCGCAGCGTCGTGTCGGAGCCAGTGGTCGCTGTAGAAGGCTGGGGACCCATCGGAACCGCTCCCTTGGGTATAGGTGGCAGCAAACTCAGACCCGGTCAACCCGCTTCATTGCCTCCCTCACCCCCTTCCTCCCCCCCGGGCGTGTTAGTTCATGGCACGCGTTCTCCACCCCGCAGACCCTCGGCCTCCAGACATTCTGTGAGGCGTAAGCCAGCTAAGTACGACGGGAAGGTGGCCTGGGAGGCATATGTCGCCCAATTTGAAATGCTGGCATCTGCCCAGGGCTGGAGCCAGGAAGAGAAGGCCCTGCAGCTGGTAACAGCGCTAAGGGGCCCCGCGGTGGAAGTGTTGGGGCATCTGCCGGCATCCTAACATGCCTCTTACACCAGCGTGGCAGAGGCTTTGAAACGCCGTTTCGGGCACCACCACCAGGCCGAGGTATATCGGGCCCACTTGAAGAAGCGGACTCGTGAGCGTGGCGAGACACTGTCCCAGCTGGCGCAAGATGTGGAGGCGCTGGTAAGGAGGTCGTACCCTGCGGCTGCGGAAGAGATGATCGTGGTCCTGGCCCGCGATTTCTTTATTGACGCTTTGCAGGACCAGCAGCTGCAAATCTACGCCAAGCAGGCACACCCTGAGGACCTGCAGGTGGCGCTGGCGAGGGCCTTGGAGTTCGAGGCCTTCCTGAAGGCAACCAGTGGCCTAGGGCCAGCTGCTCAGCCCCGCCGTGACCTCCGGGGCCGGAAGGCCAAAGTGGAGAAGGTAGCATTGAGGGAGGTGAGCCCGAGCACTTTCCAAGGCTTGTGTTGGGGCTGCGGTGAGGAAGGGCACAGACGTAGTCGGTGTCGGAGGGAGCGGAGAACACGTCCTCTCAACCGGACGGATTCTGATGCCTTCCAGCAGTGCTGCAAGGACTGTGGCAAGTATGGTCACCATCCGAGTGCAGGTCCTAAAGCTAAGGAAGTGGTACAGGTGGAAAACTCGGACAGGCTGGAGAAGGGGGCCGAAACCCAGCCGTCCTCAGTTCCCGGGCCCCGACTTGGGTAAGCTGCCGTCGAATCAGCACGATGCAGGTGGAGGGCTCAATAGATGACAGTGGACACTGGGGCTGAGAAGACCCTAGTGCGGCCTGATATGTTGGCCACTATGCAACTTCCAGACGCACCACAGAGTGGTCACGGGGCATTGTGTGCAGCATTGTTTGCTGGGCCTTGACTACCTGATATAGAGTAAGGCGTGTGTCGACCTTGGACGGAAGCTGGTGAGGGTGCACGGTGAAGATGTGCCCTTGCTTCCAGTGGTTGGCTGTGCAGAGGTAGCTACGGCTGAGCGACTGCACCTTGCCCCCAGGACAGAGTCTAGAATCCGGTGTCGACTATCAAGAGTGATGCGTGGAGTAGAGGGCCTCGTGGAGCCCATTCAAAACCTGCAGCTGGCTGATGGCGTAGCGGTTGGGCGGAGCCTTGTTGGACCAGGGGAGGGGTTAGTTACAGTGTTGGTAGCTAACTTCTCCGATAAGGCCCAGAAGGTGCCAGCTGGTGCAAAGCTGGGCACTTGTGAGGAAGTGGAGCATCCAGAAGAGTTGTCGGGGAGCAAGGAGTTGGTTGGTGTGGGGCCGTTGCCTGACTTCCTCGAGGACTTGGCGTACTGGCTGTGGCGTTACTATGGGCCAGGAAGGTACTCCTGGGGCCATGGTGAAAAAGAAGATGACGTTAGCCCCAGTAGCGGCGATGAGGACGTGGCAGACGCTGACCGAGATGAGGACGAGCATTTGGACGGTGAAGGCGATGCAGCAGACGTCAGTGGTGACCATGAGCCAGGTCTTGGGGCAGGAGATACCCCTCTGGATGCCACTGCCAATCTACCGCCGCCCACACCTCCTCCAGAGCGACCCCACCGAGAGCAAAGAAAGCTGCGCAATATGAAAGATTTTTGTGTTTCTGAGAACTGATTTTCAATTACGGTTACTTTTGTTTGAAAGAATTTTGTTTGTTCCTGAGGACTAATTTTATTTAAATTTTCTGTAGTTTGTTTCAGGTTTAGGTATGTCAGAGCAGACGGGTCGTCTGCTGGATAGTGCAATGCCAGTGGCTCTTTGTCTCTGTGCAAAACATGTGTTAACATGAAAAGGATGACCTGGGCATGTGTTAACATGAAAAGGATAACCTGGGCAAACATGATGCAACTGGCTACGAGCGGAGGAGCGGAGGAACAAGCCAAAAGAGACGCAGTTGGGTGCTGCTCCTGTGAAGACCTCGTGTGTGCCCTTGTGACCTGATATACTTTGTGTTGCCCTGTTATAAGCTGTATCGTGCAGTGTGACATGCTGGTTTCCCCCTGTATTGTGCCTATAGAAAAGTGTACGGGTAAATAACTTGTGTAAATAAGGAAAGACTGTCATTTTGTGTTTATTTCGAGCCCTGCCTCGCCAAGTGGGTTTCCCCTTGTGGTGTTCTGTGGTGCTTGGTGCCTCTTGGAGCTGTTCAGTGTTCACGACCCTGTGGATAGCACGCCGTCTGCCTAGCCTGCCTTGTGTTGATGGCAGAGAGACGAGGTGGCCGGCATAACAGTACATACATACATACATAGCAGGCTCTCTCTCTCTCTCCACTTAGTTGATGAACCAATACGGTTTGGCACCAGTGGCGTTTCAGCGGTTGCCAGAACAAGGTCGTAAGCGACAGCGAACTGCCTCAGGGACTCTGGGGTCCAGACTTTTCATCAGGGTGACTCCCGAAACCTTCTTCATCTTTAGATGCCACAGGGCAGTGGATTGTTTTGTATAGGGTGAACTCCCACAGTCTTTGAACCATGCACGGACTGAACTACAAGGCAACATTGTTCTGCCATAGGGTGAACTCCCATAGCTTTTGACCATACAGGGACTGAACTACAAGGCAGGAGGCGGGCACCACTATCGTATCTAAGAAAGACTAACCCAATATTTGCAAATCTGTGCATATGTGCATTCATACACATACACATCCCACGTGTGTACACATTGATAAGTACAATGTTAAAAAGTGGGATTCGATATAGGAAAGTATATGGAAATTTTACCTTCATTTTAGTGCATCACTTCTTTTATCATAGAATTGCAAAACAAGAATATATAATTTATAAATAACTCGAATAAATAATATTCCCTATGCTGCAAATGCAAAATACTATTCATATATTTCTCCTACCAGTAATAAAACAATATTTGATGCAGAAAATACAGGGCTTTAAAAACTTGTCCCTTGTTCTGTTCTGTATATTTCATACTGAAAATATCAGATAAGTGCAGCTGATTTCATTGAACATAAATTTGTTTTTTCATGCGACTCATTGTGCCTTTTTTATTTTCCTTTTGGGACTTTTCCTGTAGTACAAAGTAATCGTAGAATTACTTTATGAAATATAGATGGATTTTTTTAGTGGGATAAGAATTTAATAAGAGAGTTAATAAATATTAGTTATATTTTTGCTCTTAAATAGGATAAAGGATATAAATAATTTACTTCAAATAAAAAATACATACAAGTGAGCTGCTCAGGGTGCATCATCATTGCACTTTATGGATGCCACACTTTCGAAATTTTTGTCAGTAAGATATCTATCAGGCTTAAATACTTTTCAAGCAATGCTCAAAAGCCATTCAACATGAGCAGAAGATGCCGGTACAGTTAATATTTCTGAGCCATCTTAGATAAGGCAGCCAGAGTACATATGTATTTTTTCCAAAATACCAACACATCAGTGTCCTCTGCTTTGCAAGGCAGGCTCAGATAACAGCTGATCTAAGTGTTGACTGACTTCACTTTTTCACTTGTGGATGTTGACGCCCTGTGTCTGAATATGACTGAAACTAAATAGCCTCTTCTCCTCTAAGGGGAAAAATTCTGAACTGTCCTCCGGTATGGGCTCCTTCGATTCTTGTGTATCTTCACCAGGATTTTGCTTAACTTCTTTGGGTGTGCTGATTATGCTAATGGAGTCTTCCTGAGCTCCTTTCCTTCTTCATCTTTGCACCCAAACGAGTTTAAACCGTGGGTCTAGAATTGTTGCCATCACATAAACTCTTCTCTCCCCCATAGAGCATCAAACGTCCTGTCACCAACGTAGAGTTATTTGTAGATTCCATATGGTTTAGATGAATTTGAAGACCCTAATGCTGGTATGATCAGACTTGCAAAACGGTGGTTTGCTTCTGTACACAATCCGGGGGTCCTCAAATGGGTAAAAGATTTCTAGCATGTAGATTACAATCATACGCACTCAGTGTTGGTACACCAACTTTGATGCTGAATTTTTGTTCCAGATACTAAGCACTGATCTAACAAAGTTCACTAGGGAATTCCCATTGTGTAGCACAAATATCTAAGAAGCCATATTCCCCAGCATTGTCTGTTATGAAGATTTGTACAGTTTATTCATAATCTTCCATATGAATAACTGTACAAATTTTCATAACATCTATTCTGGTTAGATGGGTGGCTTGATCAAGGCCTGGTCAAGTCAATCAGCTGGTCAAATATAGCTAGGGCCAAGTAGGCACTGTTCAGTCGGTAGCGCATAGGTTCCATGACTGCCATCAAATACTGTAATAGTGGCTGCATATATTTCCTCACTACCCCTGTAGCTGTTGGGAGATTTTGAGCCCGACTATAGCTTCCCCTCGTTGAACTCCTTGGGGGGGTGGTGGGGGGAGGAATTAAGAATTCTAATTTGTATGAGTACTACAAACTTACAAAGATCTAGCTCTCTCTCTGACGACCAATGCAAATTTCCCCGGCCATTCCCTCTGGAACATCACATGTTGTCACTCTGGACCTTTCTAGCTTCCAAAGGGCAAGAATGGGCCCCTCAAACCAGGTAAGAAGGAGAAAAGTCCTCTCATTTCATTAGGAAATCTTACCTGGTAAATATGAAAGCATCTCATATATTAAATACCTAGTAGTGAAGACCATTGATGGTGTATCAATCATGGATCTTGATATTTTTGAAGTACATAGGAAAAATAGTTGAGGTGTGTCAACGTGATCCTTGCATCAGCCCACAGTGAGATGATAGCCTGATAGTTGAGGTTTCATCACCAGACGGGAGTGACCGTTTACTTGTGATATGCAACATTCCTGGGGCTCAAGCTTCATGTTCTCCTCACGAAACACTCAATCAGTGTAAGGGAATTGTCTTTTCCCGAGACCTGATGAGGTATTCTGAGAAGCTATTAGAGGAACTAAAGAATTTGAATGTAGTGGCAGTAAAACATTTTAAAAGAAAGTTGATGATTTGGAACAGTCTACAACAGCTCTCCTTCTAACTTTTGAAATGTTAGTCCTTCGAGAATCAGTTAAGTTGGCATGATACCAACCCTAGCGGTGCATCCACTGCCAGGGTTATGGGCATGGAGCCAACTCTTGCCGTTTTAAAGAAAATGGACAACCAAGAGTGTGTGTAAAGTGTGGTACAACAGGTCATCAAGGAAATAACAACTGACCAGGCCCAATATGCTATTACCATTGCAAAGAAGCTCATGAAGCTTCTTCAAGCAATGTAAAAAGTACTAATTTGAAAAAGAAGCAGCAAGGAGAAACTTGGTTTTCCAGAGGCAAAAGAACGTGCCTATGCTGTTTCCACAGCCAGGTAAGTCCTTTGCTTCGGTTCTAGCCCATCCTCCTTCCCACTATCCCTTGCCCTCTAATATTTCTTACAGCACACACTCTGCCACTACCTTTTTAAAAATGAGTCCTCAATTGCTGAAACTGCCTCTGGTGATCTGTTCCACCAAAATGGAGTATGAGTGAGGGGTCTATTGAGGAGACTCCCCTCCCAAAGTAAGGTCTTTGGAGCCATCATTTAAGGTTCCAGAGGCCTCAACGGTGACAGCTCCAGCTGCCACCACATCCACAAAGGCCTCGCTGCTAGGCAGAATGCTCCTGAAGCAAAGGTTCAAGTATGTCCTTTGCCCAAGCAAAGGAATCTTGAGCCTGTTCAAAAGACTCCTCTCAGAGTTGGGTCTTTGGAGCCATCCATGGGCCTCAACGGTGACAGCTCCAGCTCCATTCCCCAATTCCCCCCTTGGACTAATCAAGTCGAGCTGGATTTGGTTGGGATTGGAAAAGGGGAAAGATCTGAAGCAGAAGTCAGAGAGAGATTTCCTCAGCACACTTCTAAGTACCAGGGATCAGATGCAATACAGACAGATGGTTCAAAATCTGAAGATGATGTGGGCTTTGCAGCAGTGAGCAGAAGGAAGACTGCATTTGGCAGTCTTTCTCTAGCAGCCTCGATCTTCACTGTATAGTTACATGCCATCCTTGCAGCAGTGAAGATGACTAGAGATCTTACAAACAATTCTATTGTAATATATTGTGACTCTCATGGTGCATTGCAAGCAACCAAGAGCTTAAACTCATCACATCCAGTAATTAAGGAGGTTCAAGACTGGCTTGCACTGATGTCAATTCATAAAAGATACTCTATGTTTGGTGTCAGTGCATGTTGATATCAGTGGGAATGAGCGAGCTGATCGGAAGGCCAGGGCAGCTGCCTCTCAGCCCTGTGATGCTCGTTTTCCCTCCCACACACTGACTCCAGCATCAGGAATTGTCTTCCCAATAAATTGAAGGAACAATGGAGGCATATCTCTAGAAACAAACTACGAGAGATTAAAGATGACCTTGGCAGTTGGGTGACCAGCATCCATCCCAACCGAAAAGTAGAAGTTGTATTAACAAGACTAAGGATTGGGCACACAAGACTGATTCATGGGCCGATAATGGCTAAAAGTGAAGCACTTTGTGAGGAATGCCAGGAGTCATTAACGATTGCACTTGTAGTGGAAAGATGTGCAAAATTCTCGGATCAAAGACGTATGTACCAGTCTCCCCCATATACACTGAAAAATGTATTGGGGAGGATTGACATAGAAGGTCTTATTAGTTTCCTTAGGGGGAATATATTTTCAATAAAATTTAATGATGCATAATGTTTATGCAATAATTTTAATCACTTAGAGCATAATATTTATACTTTGATTTTTTAATATATTTATTGTTATTTTGCCGCTAATGACCTTAGCTGTTGATGCAGCAGATAATTTGAAATAATCAATCAATCAATCATCTACCTGCTAGACCAAATGCGTGAGGCTAACAGAATGCATACAGTAAAGTTGTGCTTTCATAGAATATCTAACTTTAGCTCATTTATCTTGCAGAAGTTTGTTCACCAGGTGCTTTCGAGTTGGTATCTGGTACTAAGGATCAGCAGACAGCATCAGATCATGGAAGTAAGAGCTCTCTACCACAGAAAACGGAAGGTGGATTGTTGAGTTGCTTTTATCTAACATCATGAGGCGAATATTTCTCAGGATGTTGACAAATCCATCCAAAGTTGGTTGGCTGCAGGGCTGTGATCATGCATATAGCCACTTATAAGGGAATACAGAACTATTGAGTGGTCATATTATGTCATAATTAACATCGAAGTCACGAAATACTAAGTGGGTGAGACATACGTCACTTACTCTTGCTAACAGTTTCCCAGTTTTTCATTTTCCAAACAGCCATAATTCTCCCAATGTTACTCATTCTGAGCATCAATTAACAGACAAGTAACAAAAACAGATATGTTATACAAATATGCCTAATGGCCATTTGAGGATAAACATCTCAATCTTAACTAGAGTATTCATTTTGGGGAAGGTAGCAGAGGAAAAGATAGGGCTGCCTCTGCTTCTCATAGAAATCAATTAACAACACTGGGAATTAGTAGATTGTAAGCGACTATACTTTAAAATAGCCTTACCTTCATATTTTTGGGGTAAGTTTAA
>NW_023656230.1:0-3724 GCF_015228065.2 Penaeus monodon
ATAATAACAATAATAATATTAATAGCGATATTATAATTATAATAATAATAATAAATATAATAATAATTATCTAAATCATTATTTTAATTAAAATCGTTATTACAGTAATTATTACTGTTATAATAATTATTTTTGCAATTATACTACTAGTAAAAATGATAATTATGATAATAATAACAATAATAATATTAATAACGATAATAATAACAGCAATAATAATAATAATAATAATAATAATATTAATAATAATAGTAATAATAATAATATAATAATGATAATATTGATAATATTAATAATCATCAAATGTTATCAAAATTCTCTTTATTCTCACTTTTATCCTCATTATTGTCATGATTAATACGATTTTGGTAATTGTTATCATTATTACCTTAATAATTGCCAAATCATCAGAGAAATCGAAAAAACGTCATTTTGGAGTATTCTCTCAAAAGGATATATTTCACTAGATTTTACCGCTTTTTCGACTTTTGGGAATTATTTTCTTTTACCTTTTTTATTATATATGGAGACAATTCCTGTTATTATCATCATTATTATCATGATTATCATCAATATTATCATTATCATCATCATTATCATCAATCATCATTATTGCAATTATTATCATCATTATTGCAATTATTATCATCATTATTTCAATTATTGCAGTTATAATATATAATTTTCCAGCTATACTAATAAAAACAACAATAATAATAGAAATAACAATAATAATAACAATAATAACGATATTATAATAATTATCTATATCATTATTTTAATTAATATCGTTATTACAGTAATTATTACTGTTATAATAATTATTTTTGCACTTATACTACAAGTAAAAATGATAATAATGATAATAATAACAATAATATTAATAACGATATTATAATTATAAATAATAATATAAATATAATAATAATGATAATAATAATAATAATAGTAATAATAATATTAATGATAATATTTATAATATTAATAATCATCAAATGTTATCAAAATTCTCTTTATTCTCACTTTTATCCTCATTATTGTCATGATTAATACGATTTTGGTAATTATTATCATTATTACCCTAATAATTGCGAAAATCATCAGAGAAATCGAAAAAACGTCATTTTGGAGTATACTCTCAAAAGGCTATATTTTGCTAGATTTTGCCGCTTTTTCGACTTTTGGGAATTATTTTCTTTTACCCTTTTTTTTATTATATATGGACACAATTCCTGTTATTATCATCATTATTATCATGATTATCATCAATATTATCATTATGATCATCATTATCATCATTATCATCATTATTGCAATTATTATCATCATTATTGCAATTATTGCAGTTATAATATAAAATTTTGCAACTATACTAATAACAACAACAAATATAATAGAAATAACAATAATAATAAAAATAATAACGATATTATAATAATTTTCTATATCATTATTTTAATTAATATTGTTATTACAGTAATTATTACTGTTATAATAATTATTTTTGCAATTATACTACTAGTAAAAATGATAATAATGATAATAATAACAATAATATTAATAACGATATTATAATAATAATAATAATAATAATGATTATAATAATGATAATGATAATAATAATAATATAATAATAATAATACATAATAATAATATAATAATATAATAATCATAATCAATAATATAATAATAATAATAAATAATAATAATAATAATAATAATAATAATAATGATAATATTGATAATATTAAAAATCATCAAATGTTATCAAAATTCTCTTTATTCTCACTTTTATCCTCATTATTGTCATAATTAATACGATTTTGGTATTTATTATCATTATTACCCTAATAATTGCCAAAATCATCAGAGAAATCGAAAAAACGTCATTTTGGAGTATACTCTCAAAAGGCTATATTTCGCTAGATTTTGCCGTTTTTTCGACTTTTGGGAATTATTTTCTTTTACCTTTTTTTTTATTATATATGGAGACAATTCCTGTTATTATCATCATTATTATCATGATTATCATCAATATTATCATTATCATCATCATTATCATCATTATTATCATTATTGCAATTATTATCATCATTATTGCAATTATTATCATCATTATTGCAATTATTATCATCATTATTGCAATTATTATCATTATTATTGCAATTATTGCAGTTTTAATAATTATTTTTGCAATTATACTACTAGTAAAAATGATAATAATGATAATAATAACAATAATGATATTAATAACGATATTATAATAATAATAATAATAATAATATAATAATAATAATAATAATAATAATAATAATATAATAATAATAATAATAAAAATATTGATAATATTAATAATCATCAAATGTTATCAAAATTGTCTTTATTCTCACTTTTATCCTCATTATTGTCATGATTAATACGATTTTAGTAATTATTATCATTATTACCCTAATAATTGCCAAAATCTTCAGGGAAATCGAAAAAACGTCATTTTGGAGTATACTCTCAAAAGGCTATATTTCGCTAGATTTTTCCGCTTTTCCGACTTTTGGGAATTATTTTCTTTGACCTTTTTTTTATTATATATGGAGACAATTCCTGTTATTATCATCATTATTATCATGATTATCATCAATATTATCATTATCATCATCATTATCATCATTATCATCATTATTGCAATTATTATCATCATTATTGCAATTATTATCATCATTATTGCAATTATTGCAGTTATAATATATATTTTTCAACTATACTAATAACAACAACAACAATAATAGAAATAACAATAATAATAACACAATAACGATATTATAATTTAAATTTTAATCTTTTTTTTTTTTATTCAGTAATTATTACTGTTATATATTATTTTTGCTTAAACTACTAGTAAAAAAAGATAATAATGATAAAGGGAACAATAAAATTTATAAAGATTTATTTTATATAATAATAATAAGATAATAATAAAGATAATAATAATATAATAATAATAATAATAAAAACAATAATAATAATAAAAATAAAAAAAAAAATAATAATAATAATAAAAATAAAAATATTAATATAATAATAATAATAATAAAAATAATAATATAAAAAAATAAAGGGAAAAAAATTGATAAAATTTTAAAAACATCAAATTTTCAAAATTCTCTTTATTTCACTTTTTCCTCATTTTGTCTGATTAAAACGATTTGGTAATTTTTATCATTATTACCCTAAAAATTGCCAAAATCTCAGAAAAATCGAAAAAAATCATTTTGGGTAACTCTCAAAAGGGATTTTCGCTAGATTTTTGCCCCCTTTTTCGACTTTTGGGAATTATTTTTTTTTTACCCCTTTTTTTTAAATTTTAATTGGACAATTCCTGTTTTTATCATCATTTTATCATGATTTCATCATATTTTCTTTCATATCTTATCATCATTACACATTTTTCAATTATTATCATCATTATTGCAATTATTTCACATTATTGCATTATTATCATTATTTTGCAATATTTCAGTTAAATATATAATTTTCAAATTTCTGTAAAAACAAAACAATATAAATAACAAAATAAAACAATAATAAAAGATATTAATAATTATCTATATCATTATTTTAATTAATATCGTTTTTACAGTAATTATTACTGTTATAATGATTATTTTTGCAATTATACTACTATAAAATGATAATAATAAATAATAACAATATAATATAATAAATTAAA
>NW_023656232.1:0-3721 GCF_015228065.2 Penaeus monodon
AGAGAGAGAGGAGAGAGAGGGGGGAGAGAGAGGGAGGAGGGAGTGGGTGGGGGAGAGAGAGAAAAAGATAGAGATATAGAGAGAAAAGGGAGAGAGAGAGAGAGAGAGAGAGAGAGAGAGAGAGAGAGAGAGAGAGAGAGAGAGAGAGAGAGAGAGAGAGAGAGAGGGAGAGAGAGAGAGAGAGAGAAAGAAAGAGAGAGAGAGAGAGAGAGAGAGAGGAGAGAGAGAGAGAGAGAGAGAGAGAGAGAGAGAGAGAGGATAAAGAGAAAGAGAGGATAAGAGAGAGGAGAGAGAGAGAGAGAGAGAGAGAAGAAATAGATAGATAGATAGATAGATAGATAGATAGATAGAGAGAGAGAGAGAGAGAGAGAGAGAGAGAGAGAGAGAAGAGAGAGAGAGAGGCGGGAGGGAGAGAGAGTTGAAATATAGCCTTTTGAGAGTATACTCCAAAATTACGTTTTTTCGATTTCTCTGATGATTTTGGCAATTATTAGGGTAATAATGATAATAATTACCAAAATCGTATTAATCATGACAATAATGAGGATAAAAGTGAGTATAAAGAGAATTTTGATAACATTTGTTGATTATTAATATTATCAATATTATCATTATTATTATTATTATTATTACAATTATTACAATTATTAATATTATTATTATTATTATTATTATTATTTTATTATTATATATTATTATTATTATTATTATTATTATTGTTATTATTATTATTATTATTATTATTATTATTATTATTATTATTATCATTATTATTATTATTATTATTATTACTTTTTTTATTAGTATTATTGCAAAAACATATATTATAACTGTAATAATAACAATAATAATAATTGCAATAATGATGATAATAATTGCAATAATGATGATAATGATGATGATAATGATGATAATGATGATAATGATGATGATAATGATGATAATAACAGGAATTGTCTCCATTTATAATAAAAAAAAGTAAAAGAAAATAATTCCCAAAAGTCGAAAAAGCGGCAAAATCTAGCGAAATATAGCCTTTTGAGAGTCTACTCCAAAATGAAATTTTTTCGATTTCTCTGATGATTTTGGCAATTATTAGGGTAATAATGATAATAATTACCAAAATCGTATTAATCATGACAATCATGAGGATAAAAGTGAGAATAAAGAGAATTTTGATAACATTTGATGATTATTAATATTATCAATATTATCATTATTATTATTATTAATTATTATTATTATTATTATTATCATTATTATTATTATTATTATTATTATTATTATTATTATTATTATTATTATCATTATTATTATTATTATTATTACTATTATTATTATTATTATTATTATTATTATTATTATTATTATTACATTTTTATTAGTATTATTGCCAAAACATTTATTATAACTGTAATAATAACAATACTAATAATAATTATAAGTATAATAATAATGTTAATAGTCGTTATAATATCGTTATTAATATTATTATTGTTATTATTATCATTATTATCATTTTTACTAGTAGCATAATTGCAAAAATAATTATTATAACAGTAATAATTACTGTAATTACGATATTAATTAAAATAATGATATAAATAATTATTATAATATCGTTATCATTGTTATTATTATTGTTATTTCTATTATTATTGTTGTTGTTATTTGTATAGTTGCAAAATTATATATTATAACAACAATAATTGCAATAATAATGATAATAATTGCAATAATGATGATAATAATTGCAGTAATGATGATAATGATGATGATAATGATGATAATGATGATAATGATGCTGATAATGATAATATTGATGATAATCATGATAATAATGATGATAATAACCGTAATTGTCTCCATTTATAATAAAAAAGGTAAAAGAAAATAATTCCCAAAAGTCGAGAAGGCGGCAAAATCTAGCGAAATATAGCCTTTTGAGAGTATACTCCAAAATGACGTTTTTCGATTTCTCTGATGATTTGGCAATTATTAGGGTAATAATGATAATAATTACCAAAATCGTTTTTAATCATGACGATAATGAGGATAAAAGTGAGAATAAAGAGAATTTGATAACATTTGATGATTATTAATATTACAATTTATCATTATTATATATTATAATATTATTTATTAAATTTTTATATTATTATAATTATCTTTATATTATTATTTATTATTTTATTATTTTCATTATTATTATTATTATTATTACTATTATTATTATGTTATTATTATTACTTTTTATTAGTATTATTGCCAAAACATATATTTTAACTGTAATAATAACAATAATAATAATAATATAATAAGTATAATAATAAAGTTAATAGTCGTTATAAATATCGTTATTAATATTATTATTGTTATTTTATCATTATTATCATTTTACTAGTAGTACAATTGCAAAAATAATTATGATAACAGTAATAATTACGTAATTACGAATTAATTAAAATAATGATATAATAATTTTTAGTGATATCATTATTATTGTTATTATTATTGTTATTTTTATTATTGTTGTTTTTATTAGTTTTAGTTGCAAAATTATATATTATAAAATGCAATAATTGCAATAATATGATAATAATTGCAATAATGATGATAATAATTGCAATAATGATGATAATGATGATGATAATGATGATAATGATGATGATAATGATAATATTGATGATAATCATGATTATAATGATGATAATAACAGAAATTGTCTCCATTTATAATAATTAAAAACAGGTAAAAGAAATAATCCCAAAAGTCGAAAAAAGCGGCAAAATCTATCGAATTATAGCCTTTTGAGAGTAAACAAAATGACGTTTTTTTTTTTTTTTGATTTCTCTGATGATTTTGGCAAATTATTAGGGTAATAATGATAAAATTTCCAAAATCGTATTAATCATGACAATAATGAGGATAAAAGTGAGAATAAAGAAAATTTTGATAACATTTTATGATTATTAATATATCAATATTATCATTTTTTATTATTTTTTATTATTACATATTTTTATCTTATATTATTATTATTATTATTACTATTATAATAAAATAAAATAAAATTTTTATTATTTATTTATTATTATTATAATTATTATTTGAATATTATATTAATTTTTATTATTATTATTATTATTATTATTATTATTATTAATATTATCATTATTATTATTATTATTTTATAAAAATAAAATTATTATAAATTTTTATTTTATTATTATTATTATATATTATATTATATTATCCTTTTAATTATAAAACAAAATAATAATAATAATAATAATAAGTATAATATAATGTTATATCGTTATAATATCGTTATTAAAATTTGTTATTATTATCTTATTATATTTTACTTTGTAGTATATTTCAAAAAATTATTTAACAGTAATAATACTGAAATTACGATATTAATTAAAATAAGTATAATAATTATAATATCGTTATTATGTTATTATTATTGTTATTTCTTTTATTATTTTTTTTTTATTAGTATATTGCAAAATTATATATTTAAAAACTGCAATAATTGCAATTTAAAAGAAATAATTGCAATAATGATGATTTAAAAATTGCAATAATGATGATAATGATGATGATTATTGAGATAATGATGATGATAATGATAATATTTATGATAATCATGATAAAATGATGAAATAACAGGAATTGTATTTATAATAAAAAAGGTAAAGGGGAAAAAAAAAAA
>NW_023656233.1:0-3720 GCF_015228065.2 Penaeus monodon
GCCCAAAACCAAACCCCACACAACACACACACCACACCACACCAAAACACCCAATATATAAATTATATAAAATAATATATATATATATATATATAATTATTCTATATTTTTATATATATGTTTTTGGGATTATTATAATATATATATTATATATATATATATATTAATATATATATATATTTTGTGTGGTGTGTGTTGTGTGTGTGTTGGTGTGTGTGTGGTGTGGTGGGTGGTAGTGCGTGTGTGCGTTGTGTGTGTATTATTGTAATAGACTTTTTTTTATTTATTTATTTTTTATACATATGTTCATATATACCTACATAATATACAGACATACTATATATATTTTCTAGATATATACATATATTATCATATATATATATATATATTAATAATATAAAATATATTATATATATATTATATACCAGCATATATATATAATATATTATATATATATTTTAATATATATATATATAAAATATATATATATATAAATTTTTTATATAATATATATATATAAAATATATAAATATTTTATAAAATTTTTTTTTTGTGTGTGTTGTGTGTGTTTGTTTTTTAAAATAATAAATTTTATATAATATATTTTTTATATATTATATTTTATAATTATATATATTTTATTATATTATATATAATATTATATATTATATATATATATTATATATATATATATTAAAATATATATAATTATATATATCATATATTTTATATATTATATATATATATATATATCGTTATATATTATAAATTTTATATATATATATTATATTATATATATATATTATTATTTATATTTTAATTATATCACAACATATGTATTATTCATAATATATATTATATAAAATTTTATATATATAATAATATATAATATATTATATTTATATATACCACATATTGCACACACAAAAACACACCTACATGCATGTGTGTATGCGTGTGTGGTTGTGTGGTGTGTGTGTGCGTGTGTGTGTGTGTGTGTGTTTGTGGTGTGTGTGTGTGGTGTTGACTGTGTGGTGTGTGTGTGTGTGGTGTGTGTGTGTTGTTGTGTGTGATTGTTGTGTGTGTGTGTGTGTGTGTGTGGTGTTACATATATAATTATATATATATTATATATATATATATATATATATATTATATATTTTATATATATATATTGTGTGTGGGGGTGTTGTGGTGTTTTGTTGTGTTTGTGTGTTTTGTGGTGGTGGTGTGGTGTGTGTAATATTATAATATATATATATTATATATATATATTATTATTTTATATATAAAACATACTATTTTAAAATGTTATGCATACATGTATATATAGACACACACACACACAAAAAACACACACACCACAACACACACACACACACACACACACCATTATATATATATATATATATAAATATATATATATATATATTATTAAATATATATATAATTATATATTAAAATATATATCAAATATTATTATTTATATACATATGTTATATACTTATATTAAATAATAGATAACTAGATAATAATAAAAATTTTTTATAAATTTTTATATAAAATATAATATTATATAATTAATTAAAAAAATATATATATTTTACTATTTTAAAATGTGAGAGAAAGACAGAAGGAGATTTACTTCTTATAAATACCACACAACACACAAAAACACACCCCCACCACACACACACAACACACACACACTGTGTGTGTTGTGGTGTGTGTGTGTGGTGCGTGTGTGTGTGTTGGGTTGTGTGTGTGTGTGGGTTGTCGTGGTGTGTGTGTGTGTGTGTGTGTGTTGTTTACAAAAAAATAATATCTATCTCTCTAGTCTCTCTCTTTATAAAATAATATATATATATATATATATTTATTATATTTTTATTTTATATATATATATATAATAAATTGATATATATATAAAATCTTTTTTTAAAAAAATTTTTATATATATAATATATTATATATATTTTATATTTTATTTTTATATAAAACTTTTTTTTTTTTTTTTTTTTATATATTTTATATATTTTTTTTTTTTTTTTTGTGTGTGGTGGTGTGGGGGGTTTTTGTGTTTTTTTGGTTTTTTTATTTTTTTAAAAATTTTTTTTTTTTTTTATAAAATTAATATAATATTATTTATAAAATTTTAAAAATTTTTTATTTTTATTATGTGGGTTGGGGGAAAGATGGTTTTTTCGAATGGGGCCCTTTTTTTAATGGTTCCTTGGTTTTTGGGGCCGGAAGCTATTTAGATCAGTCTCGAGGGGAATCCTGACGGCATGTTGTCGGTGCGTCTCCTCTTTTGCTGCTACTGTGCTTGTAGTAATGTGTTCTGGCCCGCATTAATGTCCAATTTATAAGGAACATAAAGGGGGAATTTTTAAACTTAGTAGGGAAATTTTGGGGTCTTCTGTTACACTGTATGAACATGAATTATGAATTTATTGCTCGGGCTATGTTTTGCTCACAAATTCTGCTGGGTTTCCTGTGCAGCATTTTCTTCCCTCTGGGGAGAATGTGCAAAACTTGCTTTTTTCAAGGGTGATTTAATTTTAATGAAACCCTATTTTCCAACTAGGATTCGCCCTGATGTGCCCCGGGTTACCCCAGGTAAAAGGTATGCAGGCACGGTGCCAAAGGGTGAACTCACCTTTTTCATCAAAGGCGTGACACTCCAGGGGCGACGGGAGTACCAATGCCCAAATAGGACCCCCATCCAATGCGCGCCATTTGGGTGGCGGCGAACTGACAGTATTGGTAATTTATTTTTGTTATCATAATGTCCACTAATTATTTTATTTTAGTACATACGAAAAAAAAAATTTTTATTTTAAATATATATATTATAATATATATATAAAATTTTTATAATATATATATTTATATTATTATTTTATTTTTTTTTTAAAAAATTTTAAAAAAAAATTTTTTTTATAAAAAATTTAATATAAAAAATTTATATTTTAATATTAAAAAAAAAATTTTTTTTTTATATAAAAATTTATTATATAATTATTTTTATATATATATAAAACCCGGGGGGCAAGCCCCCCAAGGGGGCCCAACCCCGGGTAATTAGAGAAAATAATTACCTAAAAGGTAACACCGGCCTCTCGTGGAAAGGGAAATGGGGACCCCACCACGTATTTCCCCCAAATCATCACAAAATGAAACTACAATTAAATATCATGCTTTGACCACGGCGGCTCAAAATTAACCCACCTTAAAAAAAAAAAAAAAAAAAAAAAAAAAAAAAAAAAAAATATATATTATATATTATATTATATATATATATATTATTATATTATAATATTATATATATTTGATATATATTATTATATATATTATATATATTAAAATTTTAACATATATATGTTTATTTTATACATATATAATATATATATATATTAAAATATATATATATATATTAATTATATATATATTATGTATATATATATATAATACATACTAAACATCATCACGCCTGAGTCAAACCACTTGGCCCCTCCCAAACTTTTCCAAGTTTGTCTGTCTTGTTTTTTTTGTTTCCCGACTCGGTCCCAAATTTTGTTATGTCGTCACGCCATTTGTCATTTGGGCTGGGGCCTTGGCGTCTTTATATTATCTAAACCCCGTCTTTACTTTCTTTGTCCCTCTGTTGTACGTCCCCAATGCATATGATATGATGCATATCAAACTCTCCATCCCTCT
>NW_023656234.1:0-3719 GCF_015228065.2 Penaeus monodon
AGGAAACGTTTTTTTTAAACAAAAAGTAAATATGACTGTGGGCCCCCCCTGCCAAAAAAAGGATAATTAAAAGATTTTTTTCCCTCCAAATCCGCCCCACGCGACCCTCACATTCCCCCGATTCCCCCGAGGGGCGTCAATGTCCCGGGCATATTTTTTTTTCCCATATTTTTTTATGCCCCCCAAACTAAAAAGGGCAGTGAGGGGCCCCTTTTTTTTTCCCCTTTTCTGTTATTTTTTTTTCTTCTTTTCATCTTTTTTCCCCTTTATTTTTTTTGAAAAAATTTTTCTTTTTTTAGGGGAATGACCGGCGTCCCCCCCATGGAGGTCAAAGTTTAAAGTCGAGGTATGCTAGCTTTTACACATGCTCCCCCCTCTCTTTTCCCCTTTCCTCTCCTCTCTCTCTCTCTCTTTCCCTCTCTTCTTTTCTCTCTTTCTCCTCTCTCTCTCCCCTCTCTTCTCTTCCCCTCTCTCTCTCTCTCCTCTCTCATTCCTCTAATTCTTTTTTTTTTTAAAATACCATAAAGAAAAGCAAATAACGACATTGCCTATCTACCTATAAATACTAATTTTTATAAAATTAATATATATATATAGAATTAATAATATATTAAAATATATTATATAATATGTAAAAATATATAATATAATATTATAAAATAATATATATTAAAATATATATATATATAATATTATATATATATATGTGTGTGTGTGTGGGTGGTGTGTGTGGTTGTGTGGTGGTTTATATTATACATAATATAATATATATTTATATAATATATATTATATATTAAATTAATTATATAATATATATATAATTTATATAATATATATATGAAAAGTAGATTATAGGAAACATACATTGCCGTTAGCCAAATACTTTTTGAAAATCTAACGGTTACCTCTGTTAACATTGTAAAAAAAATTCTTGGACAAAAGACCCCGCCCCGGGAAACAAACATCTGTTTCATCTGGAATCGTATAATTTGGCAAAGGCAAATTAACGTAAGGCCATTTTCGTTTGAGTGTCCCCCCCCCTGGAAAACTTCCTCTAACGTTACCAAGCTCAAATTTCAGCGCGTTGCCTGAATGTCCCCCAAAAGCGCTCCTCTCTTTGCTTCTTCCTTCCCTTTTCCTTTTTTTCTTCTCCTCCTTTTTGTCGCAAACACAATCATATTTTTTTTCCCCCTTCTTCTTCTGCTTTTTCCTCTTTTTTCTTCCCCTTCTTTTTCTTTTTTAACTTATTCTTTAAAGTTTTTCTTCTTCCCTCTCTCTTTCCCTTTATTCTTTTGTCTCCCTCATTTATCAAAAATCATTATCTCTTACTCCTCCCTACTCTTCTTCCTCCTTCATTTGCTTCTTCTTGTTCTTGTTGTTTTTCTTTATTTGTTTTCAGTTTTCTTTCTCCTTCCATTTCTCCTTATCCTTAATCCTTTTTCCTTAAGCATTAATTATATTGCTCCTCCTCCCCCACCTCCTCTTCCTTCTTGTTCTTGTACTTCCCTCTTTCATTTTTTTCTCCGTCCTTCTTTTCCCCCTCTTTCATCAATATTTCTTTTCTCCTTGCGACCATAGCCGTTTTTGTGTAGCCATAAATCGGATAAAGAAGGCGTGCGAACTCAATTTTCGAAACATTACCAAAGGCTTTACCCGCAAATTTTAATGTGTCCGACCACGTACAGCGTCTAAGGCCAGGTACATCGGCACTCTTTGGGGCTCTTTTGTCGTGGAGAGGGTTTAAAAAAAAAGGGGGAAAAAAAAAAAACAGGTTAATTGTCTCCATTCCTAACACCGGCTGCTGGGTTGGGTAAAACTGCCCGCTGCCTCGCTTCACACAGCCCGAACCTCAGTGCAGTGGACGAGGAATGAAGTTGGCCGAAATTTTCAGCCATTTTTTTATTATATTTTTTGGTTTCGTTGGGACATGCCCGAGCACGAAGTCATAAAAAGTGCAGGTGTTGAAGTGGGAGTAAGCCGGGGCCCGCCCGCGTGGTCGCTTTTCCGACGACGAATTTCCCCGCTGACGACTTTTTCCCCCCACTCCGGGGCCCTTTTTTTCCCTTGGATGCTCGGGTAAATTGCCCCCTTGTTGATAACCCTCGACTGAATTTTTTCCTAAAGTTTGATAAAGTGGCACGCCGCTTTGGCGGTGGTTTGTCCCCCCGGGGGGTTTGCTTTTTTGTTTGCCGGTGTGGGGCTTGTTTTTGCTTTTTATTTAATTCGCATTTTTTAAAGGGGTGTGTGTGGTTTTGGGGGGTGGGGTGTGTTTGTGTTTGGTTGGTGGTGGTAGTATTTACATATTTAAAATATAATATAATATATATAAAATATATAAATAATATATTATTATTATATATTAAAAATATATTATATATCTATAAATTAAATAAAATATAATTTATAATATTAGTATATATAATAATAAAAGAATTATATTAATTTGTAAAATAGTGTTTGGGTTAGATTAATATATATAATATAATTCTATATAATTATATTTATATAATATAATCATATTTTTATTATATAATAAATTATATTATATTTTAATATATATTAAATAATATACATATATATATATATATATATATTATAATATATTATATATATATAATATATAATATATATTATATATTATTAATATATTAATAATATATATATTAATATATTTTTATTTTATTATATATACACATATATTTATATATCAAACACACAAACCACACACATACACACACAACCCCACACACACACCACGACAATAATATATATATATATATATAAAATATATATATTATATATAAATATTATAAATTATCTTTTATATATATAAATTTTATATATATAAAATATTTGATATAATTATAGATATATATATATTCTATAATATAATATAAAATTGTTAATATATATATTTATATATAATATAATATTAATTATACACCCCCACAATATATATATTATATTATATATTATATTATATAATATATATATATTAAAAATAATATTTGGGTGCCTGTTGTGGGTGTTGGGGTGTGGGTTTTTTAATTGTGTGTGTTGTGGTTGTTGGGGGGGTATAATAATATATATTAATTATATATATATATATTATAAAAATATATTAATAATATATATATATATATATATTATATGTGTGTGGTGTGTGTGTGTGGTGGTGGGGTGGTTGGGGTTGGTTTAATATTTTATAAAATTAAATAAAATTTTAAATTTATATAAATATAATATTAAAAATTAATTTTTAAATTTTTTTTGGGGGGGGTGGGGGGTGTCCCTTTATAAGAAATATCAAAGAACGGGGGAAAAAAATTTTTTTTAATTTTTTTAAAGGTACTGGTGTAATTTCCTTGACCCAAATTTTTCCCCTTCTTTTACATTTTTTGCATCAAATCCCGTGAGGAAAAAAAATTTTAAAATTTTGCCGTGATTTTTCTGAAATTTTTTCTCTTTTTAAAAATTCTTTTAAAAACAAAAGAATTTAAGAGTGTTTGGCTGAAAATCCCCCATTTTATCATTATTATCCCAAAAATCCATCCCAATATCAATTACTACTATCGGGGTTTTTATTTTTTTATAACCCGATTTTTTGTTTTTTTATAAAAATTTTTTTTTATTATCATACTTTTATCATTCACAATTAAATACTACTAAACCCCAAACTACTGCAGTTTTTTTTTTTTTCATTACTATGGTTTTTTTTT
>NW_023656235.1:0-3718 GCF_015228065.2 Penaeus monodon
TTTTTTTTTTTTTGTTTGTTTTATCTAACCAATATATTTTAGCTATAAACATAAAATTTTTTATATATATATAAAATATATATATATTATTTTATAATATTATATATATATATAATATATATAATTATATATATCTGTATCATACATTTATGTATTTTTTTTATACATATATAATAATTTTATTAAAATTTTTATAAAATATATTATATAATATTATTAATTTTAATATATATATATATATTTTATATTATATATATATATTAATTTTATATATATATAATATATATATATATATATATACATGCAAAACACATACATACATACATACATATGTGTGTGTGTTGTGTTTTATGAAGAGATGTGTGTTGTATTAATATAAATATATTATTATTATATATATATATATATATAAATTTTTTATATATATATTATATATTATATATATATAAGAGTATATTTGCAAAGACAAATTTACATAAATATATATTTAGATTTATCTATTTGCATACACATACACACACAACACTCATAAAAAAACCAACAAGTTATTATTATATTTTATTATATATATATTATAATATATATATATATATATTATATATATATATATATTATATATATTAATATATGTATACAGAAAACACACCACACACACACACACACACACACACACACACACACACACAAACACCAAAAAAATATATATATTAAAAATATATTATATATATATATTATATATTAATTATATATATATAAATATATATATATAAATATGAATATAATATTATATATACATATAGATTATATATATTATATATATCTATATATATATATATATATATATAATATTATATACTATTTTTATATTAGATAGATAGTAATAAATTTATCTAATATTTATGTTCCCCACAAATTTATCTATTATAATATTATATTTATATTATAATTATAGTATTATAATTATTTTCTAATTTTAAAAAATTAATTATTTATTATACTAAATAATTTAAAATTTATATTAAATTAATTATTTTTATATTATATTTATTTATTTTTAAAAAAAATTATTTTTATTTAAAATTTTTTTTCATCTAAAAACAAAAAAAACAAAAAAATTTTTAATTTTATTTATATTTATTATTATTATTATTATTATTTATATTTATTCCCTTTTATAAACATATATTTATAAAAATTATATTTAAAAAATTAAAAAATAAAATTTATAAATTTTATATAAAAATTTTAAAAAAAAAAATTTTTTTATATATATATATATATATTATATTATTTTTTTATATATTTTTTTTTAAATTTTTAATTTTTATTTATTATATATATTTTTTTTTATTTTAAAAAATAATATATTTTATTATATTATAAAAAAATAATTTTTTATAAAAATTTTTTATATATTTTATATATAATATATATAAATTTTATTATAAAAATATATTTTAAATTATTTTATATATATATTAATTAAAATTATATATATATATATATTTAAAAAAAAAAAAAAAAAATAAAAATATAATAAATTTTTTATATATAAAATTTTTTTATTATATATATATATTTATATAAAAATTTTATTAAAATATAAATTTTTAAATATAAAAAAAATATATATATATATAATATAATTTATAATATATTTAAAAAAAAATTTTTTTTTTTTTTTATTATGTAAAAATTTTAAATATATTTTATATAGAAAAAATAATTTTTCCCATATATTTAAAATATAAAACATATAAATAAAATATATTAAATAAAAACTATAATATATATATATATATATTTTATAACGTTTTTATTTTTTTATTTTATTTTTATATATTTTTATATACCAACAAATTTTTAAAATAATATTATATAAAAAAAAAAAAAAAAAAAATAAAAAACCCCCCCCACCCCCCCCCCACATTTATTTTTATATATATATTATATATTTATATATTTTTATATAAAATATTTTTAAAAGGGTTTTTATTCAAAATTTAAATTTCCCATGATTTTAAAAGATTAATTGTATCTGTTTTTTATATTTGGGAAAGAAAACCTTTTTAAATCCGATTTTTTAAAAGAAACAAACTAAAATATTGCGAAATTTTAACTATTGGGATGAAATTTTAAAGTTTATTTTTCTTTGTTGAAAAGAAAGTTTAATGGGCCCCCCCTTTTGTAATGCAAAATGCGCGTGGGGATGCCTCACCGGTTTTACTCTGCCAATAATGGGGTCATTTTGGCCATACCCTTTTTCGAGTGAACACTGTGCCCCTGCCTCGTGAGTAAAAAAAGGGTTTTTAATTAAAACCCCCCCCCAAATTCGCATAGCGTGGAAATTTTGGGAAAAGTGTACTGAATTCTTTTATGCTTTTTTTTTCCCTTTTTGTTTTTTCGTTTTTTTATGTATTTTCCTAAACGCCAGGCGCCACGAGACTTTGTTTTCACGGGGCCCCCCGGGTTTTAATCGGAGCAGCGCCAAACTTAAACAAGCCCCAACCCGGCCTTTAAAAGGGGGGGTTTTTTTTTTTTTTTTTTTTTTTTTTTTTAAATAATTTTTTGGGCCCCCCTTTTTTTAAAAAATTTTTTTTTTTTTTAAATTAAGTAATTTAAAAAATTTTTTTAAAAATTTTTTTAAAACATTATTTAAAAATTTTATATTTTATATTTAAAATTAAAATATATATAAAAATTATTGATAAATTTTTTATTATAATAAATTATAATATTATATTGATTTTATTATAATAAAAATATATATATATATTATATATTTATATTATATTATATATATATATATAATATACTATATATATATGATATAAAATATATATAGTATTATATATATAATTATAATCTAATATATTATTATATATATTTAATATATATTTCTTGTTTGGTTTGTTTTTTGTTATTATATATATATCATATATATATATATATATAATTATATATATTATTATATATATATATATTATATAATAAAATATTATAAAACAAAATCACACAAACAACAAATATATTATATATATATATTATATATAATATATATTTTTAAAATTAATATATAATAATATTAATATATTTTATATTTTATATATTTTAAAAAAAAAATACAACAACACAACACATAAAAACACAAAATATATATATTATTATATATATATATATTTTATTATATATATATTATATATTATATAATTATATATTTATTTTATTATCATATATTATATATATATATTATATTATATATATATAATATCTAAAATATATATATATAAAACTATATTTTTATTATATATTTTATTATATTTTTATATATATCTATTATCTATACTCTATATATATGTAATATATAATATTAATTTTTATAATATCATTTATATATTTATATATACAAAATATATTAACTACATACCATTACCCACACTCACACACACACACATACACACACACACTCACACCCAACCAACACCCTAATATATATATTATATATTATATATAATATATATTTTATTATTATATATATATAATATAACTATATTAAAATATATAGATAAAAATATATATATATTTAAAATATATAAAATTTTTTAAAAATATTTAAAATTAATTTTTATCATTTATAAATATCAAATAATATATATATATATATATAAATATATAATAAATTTTTAATAATAATATATAATAAAAATAAAATAAAAAA
>NW_023656236.1:0-2500 GCF_015228065.2 Penaeus monodon
TTATTAAATTAAATTTTTCATTATAATTTCATATCCTTATCCATTTTCATTATCATTTTAATTATCAGATCATCATTTCCTTATTTTCATTATCATTATTTTTTTTTTCTTTTTTATTTCATATTATCATTATATGATTATGTTAAATTTTAATAATGTATATCGTTCGTTCATTTGTTATCGTTCATTACATCGATATATTTTCTATTAATATTATCATAATCTTATCGTATTATTGTTATTATTTTTATTACTATTATTTTTTTATTATTATTTTTATTTTTATATTTTTTTTATTATATTATTATTATTATTTTATTAAAATTTTCATCATCATCATTATCATGTTGTTATTTTTAAACTTATCAGTTATTATTTTTATCATTCTTCTTCTTTTTCTTTTTTTTTTATTATTATTTTTTATTATTATTATTTTAATTATTATTATTATTATTATTATTTTTAATTATTATTATATATTTTTATTATTTTTTTTATCATCATCATCATCATCTTTAAAACACATCATTCATCATCATCTCATCAATCTCATCATCATCATCATCATATCATATCATCTCATCTCTACATAAAGTAAAATGATAATAAAGATATATCGATAATAATAAAAAGAAAATAAAATTTAAAAAAAAATGATTGGGTGGTTTTCCATTTGAAAAAAAAAATTTAAAAAAATTAATTTATAATAATGATTATGATGACAAAAATAAAATAGTAATGATGATAATGATAAACTGTAATGATAAATAAAATAAAATGAAAAAAATTAACGAAAAAGATCAAAATAATTAAATGATAATAATGATAAAAGTAATAGTAATAATATAGTGATAAAAATTTTTAATGATAATAATGATAAAAATAGTGATAATGATAATGATAAAATTAACAGTAAAAATAACGAAAAATAATAAAAATGATAATAATAAAAAGATGCGATAATATAACAAATGTAATGATAATAACGATAATAAAAAATGTAATGATAACAATAATTAAAAAATATGTTAATGATAAAAAAAAAAAAAAATAATAATAGAGAAAAAAAAAAAATAAGATAAAAATTATAATAATTTTTAATGGGCAATAAGTTATGATAAAAACAATAGAAAAGTAATTTTAACAATAATGATAATAAAAATATTAATAATAAAATAATATAAAAATAATAAAATAATAATATAATATAATAATAAAATAAAAATAAAAATTATAAAAAAATAAAAAAATAAAAAATAATGATAATAAAATGATAAAATAAAAATAAAATGATATTAAAAAATTTTAAAGAAAAAGAATAAAAATAATTTAATTTTTTTATGATAATAAAATTTAATTTAAAAATAAATAATAATAATAATAATTTAAAAATTTAAAAAATAAAATAATAAAAATAAAAGTAATAATAAAAAGTAAAAATAATTAATAAAAAAATAAAATAAAAAATAAAAATAATAAATAAATAAAAAATAATAAATAAAATAAAATAAATAAAGATAATAATAAAAATTTAAAAAATAAATGTCAATAATGATAATAATAGTAATGACAACAACAACAACAAACAAAAAACAATCTAATAATGATTTTTTTGGTTATGATAAAAATTAAAAAAGGGTAATAAAAAATTTTCCTCATTTATAACAAATACTTTGCCTTCACTAGGGATGAAAAGTTTTTTAAAATCAGTTTTAAACTTATTCCTTTAATAAGGGGATTAGAATGAAAGAGATGGGTGATTTTGGAACAACAAAGATATAGAAAATAATATCATTTGTGGGAATGATAAAAATGAAAATTATGATAATAAAAAAAAAAGTCAAAAAATGATAATATGGATTGAATGATAATTCCTCCTCCTTTTCCCCCTCCCCCTCCTCCCCCCATCATCATCATAAACGTCATCATCATCATCATTACATAATGGTGTTAACAATAAAACAACAATAATAATAATGATAATAATGATAACACGGATGTTTGATAATAGAGAAAATTTGGTAATAATAATAAAGATGATATAAAGATGAAATGATAACTTGATAGTAGTAAAATAATAAATTATAGAAAAAATGATAATAATATCACAATAATAATCTCTTTCCCTCTCCCTCTCTTACATATAGATCTTCCCTTTCTATTTTCCATTTTCCCCTCCTTTCTCTCTTCCTCGATCTACATGTCTCTCCCCACTCAATAGAATTTTCCCTCAGTCATGTTGTTTCCCCCCCCCCCATCCCCCCATTCTCACCCTTCTTTATCTGCCCTGGAACTGGCGGCAAATTAATTAATTTAAACAATAACTAATTAGTAATTCCCATCCCAGTATATAAGAATGAGGATGACCAAAGGAAGTCAAATGTAAAAGGGATTATGGCAGCAAGAAACGAAAGAAGAAAACGGCAAAAAATAAATCCCAAATGAATTAGAATTCATCAAAAATATTTTTTATATAATATATAATATATATTATATATAT
>NW_023656238.1:0-3715 GCF_015228065.2 Penaeus monodon
TTTCCATATCTTTTTTATACTATTTCTCTAACAGTCAATTTTAGTTTCATAGTTTCAGTTGCATAAGGCCTCATTCAGGTGACATGAGTGACCCCAATAGACTGCTGGTTTTTGCTCATTTTTTTTTCCTGGGCAGCTATTTCACCTTTTTGTGTATGCGAAATGTGTGAACCGAAGGGGGTTGTATGGGGAAACTACATATGCTTTTGATTAGTTATTACTTCTAAAATTAAGTTAGTCTATATCTACTTATCATTAGAATCTGTCTAAAGATAAATCTCTATGTATAATTTATATAATAAAAATATATATATATAATATATATAAATATTTTATATCATGTGAGTATATATGTTACCAGTGTATGTTAGTATATATGTGTACCATGTGATTGTGTATGTATATTGTGTACCCTGGTATGTGTATTAATTTTTGTGTACCTGGTTTTTGGTATTTATTATGTGTACCATGTGTTTTGTATGTATATATTGTACATGTGATGTGTTGTAATTGTGAAAATGTGTATGTGTTGTAATATGTGTACCCTGTTATGTGTAGTATTTTGTACCCTGTGATGTGTTTTAAAGTGTCCATGTGTATGTGTATGTATATATGTGTACCATGTGTATGTTAGGGATAATGGGACCATGTGTATGGTAATTTTTTGTGTACCAGTGTATGTGTTTATATATGTGTACCATGTGTATGGTATTTATATGTGTACCATGGTTTTGTGTATTTATATATGTGTACCATGTGTTTTTGTATGTATTATGTGTCCATGTGATGTGTATGTTTAAAAATTTTGTCATGTTATGTGTTGTATTATTTTACCATGTGTATGTGTAGTATATATGTGTCCAGTGGGATGTGTTATGTAAATTGTACCCTTTTGTATGTGTATATGTATTGTTACATGTTATGTGTATATGTATAGTGTACCATGTGTATTGTTAGTTATGTGACCATGTGTAGTGTAAATGTATATGTGTACCATGTCTATTTTAAAGGGATATTGTACCATGTCTATGTGTATATGTATATTGTTACCATGTCTTTTATATGTTATGTGTACCATGTCTAGGTTAGTTATGTGTAACATGTCTTGGTATATGTATATGTTTTACCATGCCTATGTTTGTTTTTGTACCAGTCTATTGTATTGTGAAATGTGTATGTGTTTGGTATCGTGTTTGTGTATATGTGTATCTGTATGGGGAATGTGTATCATGGGGGTATGGTATATTGTATCATGTGATGGTATTATGTTATGGTTTTAATATGTATATGGTATGTTAATTATGTTCATGGTAGTTAAAAAATGTTCATGTGTATGTTTTATAGGTAAAATGTTATGATTTATGTATAAATGTTAGTATGTATAATTTTGTATAAACATGTGTAATATGCTACATGTGTGTATATGCATATACATGTGGTATATCATATACTGTGTGTATTGCAATACTGTGTGATAGCATATCCCTATTGTGTGTATATGCATAATAGGGGTGTTATGCAATTATTGGGGTTATGCAATTGTGTGTGTATTGCATATTGTGTGTGTTATGCTATTGTTGTGTAATGCATATATTTTTGTTTTTAATGATATATGTGTGTGTATATGCAAGTGTGTGTGTATACAATGTGAATATTTTATATATTAAAATTTATGTAGGGTTATATATCTATAATTTTTTGGGTATATATATATATATTAAATATGTATAAAATAAAAATTAATAGATCGAAATGGCCCTGTGAGGGTCAGTTTTTCACATTAATATCCCCTTTTTGTTTCATCTTTTTGTTTAAAGTGTAAAATATGCCCCAAACTTCCCCCTTTAGAATACTTGGAAACCCTCCCCTTTTTAAAAAAATTAATTCTTCCAATTGCTTTTTTTTTGGCTGCACATTCACAGATGGGGAATTTTTGAGAAATTTCGTGTTAGAGATTGGTGAAACAGGTTACTTTTATACAAAAACCATGCACTCTTTCAACATTTTTTCACCCATGCACCTAGCACCCTACAAAAAAACATTGTGAATATGTTAACCTTTTTTCCTCAAAAAGAATTAGTCCTATTTTTTTGAAAAGTTGTTTCGGTTTCTGATTTACATCCTTTGGGGGGGGGGGCCCAAAAATTTTTGGGTTTTTTTTGACAGACACCAGGTTAGATCCCTTGTTACCCCCCAAAAAATATGTTCCCCTCCCCCCCCAACTTGTGCAGCCGTCCTGCTCAAAACACCAACTCTAAAACGCGTTGCTTTGGGTTAAACCATGCCTGAAAAATAACATTCCAGCTGGCTTGTTGTCGATAGCCACAGCGAGGGATAAATTACTGAGTTTAAGGTTAATTGTAGACAAAAGAGATTTTGTATTTAAACTCCCCAAACTCTTTTTACTGTGTCTGATTATTTTTATTGATAACTTTTTTTTTAAAAATTTTTTAGTAATGAAAAAATCTCAGACTTTTTTTTTTTTTTGAATTTCACAAAATTTTTGTAGTATATTATATATTCTTTAAATAGGTTTTTTAAAATGGTGGGCACAATGATTTGTTACAAAAAGGGTTTTTAATTTATTTGAATGGTACTGTAGTAAAAATGTATGCCCAACAACTGAAGAGTAATTGCCATAGAGAAAGGACAAAAAAAATTAAAGAAAAAAAAGTAAAGCTTTTTTTTTAGCTTTTTGGTATTATTAAAACATTGAAATTTTGTTTTCTCAACACATGTACATGATGTTTGGGGCAAAAAAAAAAACAAACACCACACACAAAAAACCCAAAAAACACCACACACCCCCACAAAACACACACAAACACACACCACACACACAACACACACCCAACCCCAAACCACACCCCACTCACACTCACATCCACTCACACTCACACTCACCAACACACTCCTCTCCTCACAAACACACACCCCTCTCTCTCTCTCTCTCACAAACACACAACACTCTCTTCTCTTCTCACAAACCACACACACTCCCACTTACACAATTCCACTCTCATCATGGGTCTCTCTCTCTCACACCCCAAAAACACACTCTCCACTTAAAATCCCTTCATGCTCCTCACACTTACACACCACCCCACACACACACCACTCCACCTTACACAAACCACCTCCTCATTGACACCACACCAACCACCAAAAACACACCACACACACACACACCCCAACAACACACACACACACCAAAACCCCAAACCCAACCACTCTACTTTAAAAACTCTCTCTGTCCTTTTCACCCAAACTCTCTCTGCCCCCTCTCACTCAACAATCTCTTCTGTCTCTCTACTCACACAACCTCTCTGTCCTTTTCCTCACACAATCTCTCTCTGTCTCCTCCTCACAACTCTTCTGTCTCTTCCCTCACACAATCTTCTCTGTCTCTCTCACCTACACAAAACCTCTCCTCTTAAACTCCTCCTTTTCCCCCACTCACCAATCCTCTTGCTCCTCACCACACAATCTCTCTCTGTCTCTCTCACTCCACAATCTCTCTTGTCTCTCTCACTCAAAATTTCCCGTTTTAAAACCCCCCCCCAAATTTTCTCGCCCCCCCCCCCCCCCCCCTTTTTTTTTTTCTTCTAAAACCCCCCCACTCCCCAACCCCCCCCCTCCCAATTTTTTCTGTCTCTCCCCCCCACCCCCCCCCTTTAACAATTTTTTTTTCCCTCTCCCCGTCTCTTCCCTCCCC
>NW_023656240.1:0-22500 GCF_015228065.2 Penaeus monodon
AACACTGCATCAGAGAGGTTAAGGGAAGAGGCGGGTGATGGGGGAGAGGAGGATTTAGGACGATGTTGGAATTTAGTAAGGTTGGGTTTTCGGGTTAGAGGAAGTTAGAAAGGTGATTTTGTATCTGGTAGTTTTTCGAAAGGGGGTTCGCATTCCTTAGCGTTTGCTAAGCCCCACCTGCGTGCGCCCTCGGCCGGCGCGACTAGGGTCGCGGGATCAGCGTCTGGCGCTCGATTGAGGTGTGATCGCTTGAATTACGTTTTTGTTAATTCATATTTATCTGGTAAAATTTTCTGTCGAGTGGCTGATTATTTGTCGCTTTATGGTAACCATGTTTAAACCTACCTGATTTGGGATGCAATCTACTTACTGGCGGTTTGGCTGTTCCTTAGCGAATCTACTTCAGGGAAAACTATAATACCCATGCGACTTTGGTTTTCGGGTCACTTGGCGGTCCCGTGGGTATGGGGGCAGGTGATGCTTGATTTCGTAATTTGATATTCTTTTTACTGGTGGGGGATGATGTGATTATTTTTTTTTAATTATCATTTTTTTTATTTATTTATTTATTTTCTTTTTTTACCGCTGTTTCTATCTACTGTGGCACTTTTCGATTACTAGGAATACTAGGTAATGAAACCTAGTATTCCTAGTTAGCACTTTCTGGCTAGTTTAAAATCTACATATCCATGGTCTAATATGTATGTATACATAAATTACATGATTATTTTATATATGCGCTCACAGTATATTTTAAAATATATATATATATATATAATATATATAATATATATATATATATATAAACACCAAAACATATCCATACTGTATTTAAATATATATGTGTATATATATATATATATATATAAAATAATATATATATATATATATTTGCATATATACTGTATTCTTCTTTTAAAGGGTTTAGGTTCCATGTCTGAGCCGCTGTGGTCACAGCATGATACTTAATTGTATTTTTTTCATGTGATGCTCTTGGTGTGAGTACTTGGTAGGTCGCCATTCCTTTCCACGGAGAGTGCCGGTGTTACCCTTTAGGGAAACATTCTCTCTACTTTATCTGGGCTTGGGACCAGCACTGACTTGGGCTGGCTTGGGCCACCCTGGCTAGGTAGGCAATCGAGGTGAAGTTCCTTGCCCAAGGGAGCAACGCGCCCGGCCGGTGACTCGAACCCTCGAACTCAGATTGGGCCGCCCTTTGACATTTTTTTTAGTCCGTTTCCCCTAACCATTGGGCCCCCCGGGCCCCTTTGTGAAATTTGGGATACAGCCCAATTTTAACGCCTTTTAAAAGTCAAAATCCCAATCAAATATACTTTTATAAAAAAATGTAATAAAGTAAAACCCTATGCAATATGTTATTATATTTGATATATTTTAAATAAAAAAATTCCATATAAATAATAAATATTAATAAAATATATAGATAGATGTGATATAGTTTAGATAAGTACACACACATATGTAATTAAAATGTTTGTATTACATCTATTTTTAAAAAATTATATATATTATATATACAATTTTTTTTTTAAACCCACACGCTAGGGAATTTTAATTACATATGTTTATAAACTTTATTTTTTAATATATATTTTAATATATATATATAAATTGTATAAAATAGGGTAAAATATACATATAATAAAATTATATAAATGTAAAAAAATATATATATAATACAATATATATAAAATATGTAAATTAACATATATATTTTTATATAACATATTTTAAAAAATCCCCTTTATATATACATATATAAAATTATATTAAGGGAAATATATTTTAAAATTATAATATATATATATATTATTTTATATATTATGTAACAAACACACAACACACACACACACACACACACCCACCCACACCACCACACACAAAACCAACACACACACACACACACACACAACACACATATATCCCCTTTTTTTGTAGTATTTCGAAACCGAAACCACTTTGATACTTTTTTTCTGGTAATCATGGTCACTCCCAAAATGCATATCATTCGTTTTTTTAAAACGACATACAAATTGTGAAAAAAGTTTAATTAAATTAAAAAAAAAACCCTTTAAATTTACTTGATATGCGGTATGTTTTTTTTATTATTGTTATATTAAAAATAAAAGCTTTTAGGGAAAGCTGCAAATACCTAAAAGGGGAAAAAGGGTCCCCAAACCCTTTTTTAAAACCCTTTAAAATTGTTTATACATGAAATTTCCCTTTCGCTGGGGAAAGGCCTGGGGAAAATTTTAAAATTTGTTTTTTTCCCAGTTTTCCCAGTCGTTTTTTTTTTTTTGTCTTTTTTACATACATTGTTTTTTCATTTAAAAAAAAATGGAAGATGCATGAGGATCCCCGGGGAGGGGCCTCCTTATCCGAATCAGACAACGGGATAATTCCAATGTTTCACCCCTTTTTACAGATTATGAAGTCATTTCAACAACGGGAGAATATCATTTTCATATTTTTCAGCCCTTTTGGAAAATTCCCTACCTTTTCCCCTTTTTTTCAGCGACTGTTATGTTTTATTTTCAAATTTCCCCAATTTGTAGTGCTTTGTGTTTGGTTATTATGTGTGTACATTATACATATACAGTATTAATATTTAATTCCCGATTTTATGTTTTTAATATTTTATATATATTAATATATATATATATATAATTTTATTATATTTAAAATTTTTTTTTAAAATTTTTGAATATATTTTTATAAAATACACACAAAACACAAAAACACAAAACACACCCCACACTATATATATATTATAAAATATATAATTATATATATATATTATAATATATATATATATATGAAATATGTATATATGAAATGGTATTAAAATTTCCTGGGAAAACAATAAACTGAAACCCTTTGGTTTCCCCTTGAAAAAGGTTTAGCCCCCTTTAGCTCCCATACCAGGGTTTGCGGTGAAACTGTGGGCCCGGCAGGGCAGTGGATTTCTGGGGGAAAACACCTTCGGGGTTTCTATTTGATTACGGGGTTTTCACCAAAATAATATGTCGGGGCGTATTACAGTGTAACTTTTTTTTAAAAAGGGGCAGAGATATTTCCCCCTCCAAATTTATTTTGGAAACCCTGCGAGTTGAGAAGGACCTTTGGGGGATTCCATCAATTTTTTATTTTCTCCGGACAAACCTCTAAAAAAACCCAATGATTAAAATAAAAAAACGATAATTCATACCCCCATCGCCCTTTCCGCGGGGGGTTTATAAAGGGGGGCGCCTTAGCCCCCAGTGGGCACCGGGCTGAAAATGTTAAACATGCTCTGGAAGCCCAAAAAAAAATTAAAAAAAACATTTTCCAATTAAGAAAAAAACTTAAAATGGGAAACCCGGGGAAAACTTTGGGGGGAAAATAAAGAGATGGGAAAATTCTTTACGGCCCCTGTAACGAAATGGATAGATACAACTTTTCAAATACGGGAATAATGAGACCAATTGGAAAAGAAAATGAAGTTTAAAAACTAAAAAAAACAAAAAACCCGTTTTTTTTTTTCTGGAAAAAAAAGGGAAAAATTTATAGCCCAACGGATTTTGCAAAGGGATTTGGGTAAGCCCAATAAATGATCGCTTTTTTAAAAGTCAATACAACCCCAAAACCTCAATATTAGTTTTATACAATGCAAAAAGGCACCAACCAAAAATTGCAAGTGATAAAAGAAATGGCTTTTTTTTTAAAACCCTCTCCAAGTATTTTTAGACCACAATTTCCTAACAGGGGATTTAAAAAAAACCCAGGGGAAAGACCTCAACCCAAAGTGGGAAAAAAATAATCTAAAAAAAACCTGGGGAAAAAATTCGGCCCTTGGAGATTTTAAATGAAAGAGGTAAAATTTTTTTGGGAAATTCTGTAATTACAAAAATTTTAGTTATAGCCAAACATTGTTCCAACCCCCCCCAAGCCCACTTGAAAACACGTGGTTTTCCCCCAGCAAAAAAACCACGAAACCAAAATTGACTAAAATTTGTGTTTAAACCCAAAAAAAGGGAAAGGGATTTTTGGCATAAAAAATTCCAAAAACAAGACCTGGGCCGATTTAAACCCGTGACCACCAACTACTAACTTCCGCTTTAAAAAAAGACTCAAAAAAAAATGGACCCGTAAAAACCCCCACCCTCAAAAGCCCACTCAAAACTCTTGAAAACAATTACAAATTGCAATGTCAAAAATTTAAAATACTAAATCAATGTGAAAGGATTAAAAACCCCAAAATTTTTTTGTGGGAAAAAGGGAAAAGAACCCTTTCCTGCAGCACTGCTTGAAACTATCCCCAAAAAAAAAAAAAGACAAATTCCCCCTGGATATCTGAAAAACCCCACTAAGTGAAAATTAAAACCCAAGAAATGCCTAAAAAAAAAAAGGATATCGATAATCCAAGTTGAAAAGGTAATTTAAAAAAAAACAAAATAAAAAAATTTCAAAGATTATTGCGGCAAAAAAGGAAAAAAAATTTTTAAAATGAACTTTGGGCCAGGAATTAAAAAACTTTTTCAAATCAAAGACAACTAAAGACTCTCCCAAGGGAGTAAAAAACATCACACAAAAAATTTAAAAACCTACAATGGCCACTATCAAAACTGAAGATGGACTTGTTTTATGTGATGGAAAAGAAGCCCAAAGATAAAATGGAATAAATATTTTTTTTCCCAATTATACAAAAAAGAATAAAGATCTAACAACCCCCTTAAATTTAGCCCTCAATGAAAAGCAAGGGGGAAACCACCGCCATTTCCTGGACGAATTTAAATAAAAGCCAAAAAAGAAGTAAAGAAAAACCAAGACCCCCGGGAAATAAATTGAAATAACAGCAGAACAATTTTAAGAATGCTGGCAAAAGTTTTTAATCCTTCTACAAACCCCTGTAAAAAAAATAGGGGAAGGGAAAAAAAATCCCCAAAAACCCTTGGGAAAAATCATTTTTAAACCCCTCCCATCCAAAAAAAAGGTAAACGCACCCCAAATCAAAAATAATAGGACAATTCCCCTTAAATGCCCCACAGCAGCAAATTTTTTTTGAAAATTATTGCTAAAAAGAATAAATTTTTGAAGTTAAGGAGGAAATTGCAGAAAAAACCCAACCCGGGTTTTCGCCCTTTGGAAAAGGTCCCAAGAAACCAGATTCAAAATTTTAAAATTGATCATGGGGAAAAAAACCAGAAAAACCTAAAAAGACCTATACCTGTTTTTTAAATCGTTATGGGGAAACCCCCTTTTTGTATTTGTTGATCACGTTTTCCTCGGGAAATAACATGTACAAATATAAAGTTTCCCAAAAACACTCATCCAATTAAAAAAAAACCCTTTTGTATGACCAACAACAAGCCTGTAAAAAACCACTTTTTGGGTTAAAAAGAGTGGTTCAAACAAGGGTGCGCCCAGGTTGCATTCTGTCTCCGCACCTCTTTAATTTATATATTCTAAAAACCAATAATGAAAAAGGGTCTCTAGAAAATTTTTTGGGGGGAAACCCTGTGGTTTTTAGGTTTACAAATGTAAAAATCTGGGGGTTTTCCCGCGCAATGACATTTTTTTAAATTTGGGGGCCACAGTATCACTAAAAAACAAAAACTAGAAAAAATTTTTAGAGAAGAAAAGCAAAAAGGCTGGTTTTGTTTCTTAATGCCAAGAAAACAAAGGGATCTAAAAGGAAAAAAAAAATTTTTTCAAAGATAACCGGAAATGAAAAATTTGGATAAAAACATGTTAAAATCATGGAATAAACTTTTGGAAAATGTGAAAGATTTTTCACTTACCCTTGGAGCTTTTTTTAAAACTAATACAAAATGATGTTTCCCACCGGAGATAAAAAGAAGAATTACCATTGCCAAAAAAGCCCCAAACAATTGCTCTCAAAAACATCGGGAAAGACCAAAAGGCTTTTACCTTACAACAAAGCTGGGGTTTAATTGAACTCATTTTTTTTCCCAATTCCCTTTCATAGGGGTTCTGAGTTTTTGGGTTTTTTTAAAAGTAAAAATAGACAAAAAAAGATCAAAAATTTTTTTTTAAAATTTTGGGGTTTTTTTAACGGGCCCGAGTAACTGCGTTTTAAAGCTGGACAGGGGAAAAAAACGAATGTTTGAAGTGTTTGAGAAAATAATTGAAAAAGACCGACTGTGGGGGCATCTTAAACAAGGGGAAAATTAAAGTTTTTTGGGTCATGTAAGAGAAGTAAAAGAAATTTGGGAGAAAAACTTGCTGACGGGGATGGTGATAGGAAACATGGGAAGAGGAAAACCAAAAGCCCAAGCCCTGAGGGGAATTTAAATCAAAATTTTTGCGGGCTTGGGTGGTAAAAGCGGAAAAAAAAGCGCAAGATCTTTTTGGGGGGGCAAGGATGGTGGAGGGGTTTCCACGGCTCCCCCTAAAACTGACCCTCCCCGTTATTGATGAGGGTTAAAAATAAAAAAATTAAAATTTTAGTTAAAAATAAAATATCTATATTTAATATATAAACATACAAATTATATATTTTTTTGGGTGTGTGTAAGTAAATATATAAAAAAAATAAATTCAATATCCATCATCATCAATAACGGTATGCTCATGTTTGACAGCCGGGGAAACCTCTCCACCAGCCTTTGCCCCCGTAAGGTAATGCTTTTGGTCTTTCCAGATGTTATTGAGAGCAATTTTTGGCGCTTTTGGCCTTTTTTTAAATTTTTCTTTTTATTCCGGGGAATTTTCTATTATTAATTAAAACCAAACTCCAAATAAGTGAACTCTTTTACATTTTTTCCCCAGTCCCTTCCATTTATTGTAAAATGTTCATAAATTTTTCATATATATATATTTTATATAATTATATTTTAATAAAATATATATATTTATTTTTTTTAATATATAAATTTTTATGTATAAATGTAAAATATAAAAAAATTTTTATTTATATATATATATATATTTTTATATATAATATATATAAAAAATATTATATAAAATTTTATATATAAATTTTAATATAAAATTTTATTTGTGTGTTATTTTATTATGTATTTGTATACAGTAATTGCTTTCGTTTTTTTCACCGAAAAAATTTCTATGTTTGTATGGCTTTTAAAATACAAAGAAAAAAAAAACAGAATTTTTCAACGTATTTTGCAACGGGAACTTTTTTGAACCCTTTTTTCTTTTTTCTTTTAAAAACTTTTAAACCCCTTTCCCCAGTGGAAACCCGCAATCCCGTGCAGATGGCAACCTTACGAATTTTTCCCATATTTTTTTGGCCCCCTTTTCCCAAACAAGTTCCCCTAAATTACTGTAAGCCATGCCTTTCAAAAAAGTCCCCTTTTGACCCCTTTATATCAGGGCTCAAAATGTGAATTTAATTGTGTGGTTTTTGGTGTGTTGTGTGTGTGTGTTTTGGTGTGTGTGTGTGTGTTGGGGTGTGTGTTGTGTGTGTGTTGGGGTGTTTGTGGGGACTATACACAAAAAATATTATAATCCACACACACACCCCACACACACCCCACACAACACCACACAAACACCCACACACACACACACACCTAATATATAAAAATATATATATTTTTATATTATATACATAAAATAAAACTATTATAATATATATATAAAAATATACTATTATATACATAAAATAAAATATAATAATATATATTTTTTTTTAAAATATATATATAATATTAAAACACTAATACATACATAACCACATACATATACTAAAGCTATGCATAAAGCACACAAAACACATACTATACATATGCATATCATAAAGCCACACAACACCACACACAAAACCCCCCCCACCACACACACCACACCCCCCACACACACACCATATATTATTATATTATTATATATAATTTATTTTTATATTTTAAAATTTAAAATATAAAAATTATTATTTTAAATTTTATAATATAGTATATATTTTAAAATATATAATTATATTAATATATATATCTGGAGTGTTTTGTGTGATATATATATATAATAATTTTTTTTTATATATAAATATTTAAGGGTTTTTTGTAATTAAAAGCGGATGTAAAAATATATATAAAAAATAATATAGATTTTATATATAATATATATAAAAAATATATCTTTTTCTATCCCATCTATCTCTCCCCTATAAAATATTTATTATGAATAATAAAAATTTTTGTATATGTTTTTTGTATATATAATAATTATTATTTATATATATATATATATATAAATATAATTTTATAAAATGTATAATAATATTACCTTGACACCCTCCACACTTCACTCCCGCCTTCCCTCCGCCCAAAAGTAACCGGGGTTTTTCCGACCTCCACCAACCCCTCACCCTGCCATTCCCCCAGCACCATCCAAATTTTCCTTTCCTCCCCTCGCTTTCCTTTCCGCTGCAATTTTCCCCTGCCAAAACCCCATCACTTTTTTTCATTTCGTCCGTCCCTACCCCTCTCCCCAAACATACGGGCCCTCCCCTTTATCCCCATTGCCCCAAACCAAAAAGCAAAACCCCACACCACTAATACATATATAAAAATTTTGTATGGGTGTGTGTGTGTGTATGTGTATGTATATTTAAAATTTTATATATAAAATATAAAATTTTTATATATTTATTATAAACATACATACACACATAGACTAAAACATAAACGTTTTGTACATAAAACACACCTTTTGTTTTGTTTGTGTGGGTTTTGTGTTGGGAATTTTGTGGTGTGTGGGGTGTTTTTTTTGGGGTTTTAATATACAAAACATATGTTAAAATGTATATTACCTTTTATATGCAAAGCATACCTAAAGTATATTTTCATATATATTTTGGTTTGTGCATGTTTTTTTATATAAAAAAAAGTACATGTAAATTTTTTGTAAAAATATAAAGGAAAATTTTAATTACTCATTGGGGGCTTTGAAGAATCGAAATAAACCTGCCCCTCGACCATCCCTTTAGAGAAGCCCGCTCCCGCAGCTGGCACCGCCTACGGTCAGCAAACCTCTCTGCCTTCGCTTCTTGGGTATTTAGGAAATATTATCGCCGCTAGAAAGACGTCCCCGTTTTTTCCCCCCCTAGTCTACAAAAGTGTAACAGTAAATTACTGAGTAATTTGTTATTAATATATTTTCCGTGGGAAAATATTATATATTTAAAAATAACCCTTTTATATTTTTTGTGTTTGTTTGGCTTGGGGAAATTTCTTTAATTTTTTTAAATTTAAACCCCCCATTCAACTGAAAAAAGGAATACTGTAAAATTCCCATGACATGTCCCTATTTTTTTTCAACGTTTGTTTTTGGTTTTTAAAAGTCAGTAAAGGGTTTTTTGTCCCCAAAACGTATTGGAAAAGACAACATCGCGATTTCCTTTTTTTTATGTATCTCAGAAACCCTGGCAAATTTTTATGTGTTGATGTAGCTCCCAAAAGTCCTGAGACCAAAAAAAGGACGCCCCCAAAACCCCCAAATGGGGTGAAATCATGCAGCCCCAAAACCCCCCCGCGGTTTACAGTCCTAAAAAATCCCCCTCCTCCCCCCCACTTCCCGTTGCTGGCGTGCAGTACTTTCCATTCATAAGAAGGGAAAGTCGTTTTTTAAAACTTTCCCTTTTTTTTCTACCTTTAAGTTAGAAATCCTTTAACACCGGGAAATTTTTACTCCTCCCAAAGGGTTGTGCTTCAGGGAGGAGAGTTTTTCAGGCACCCCAATTTGATTTAATAAGGCGCCTTGGGGGTTTTTTTTATTTCCGAACTTCCCAAAATCCCCTTTTTTTGTCCCTCCCGTCATCTGTTTTTTTTTTTATTTTAAGTGTCCCCCCCCAAAGGGGTTTTTGGTTGGGGGTGATTAAAAGATTTTACGGAAAGGAAAATTTTTAGAAAATTTTTGGATTTAAAATATCTTGTGTGAAATTCGTTTTTTTTTTGTTAAATTTTACATCAAAGGAGTATCCCAACCCGTGTACTTTTAAATTTTCCCTTTTTTTAAGTGTGTGTGTGTGGGGTGTTTGTTTGTGTGTTTTGTGTGTTTTGTGTGTGTGTGTGTGTGTTTTGGGTTTTTGGGGTTTTTTTGTGGGGCAACCCTACTAAATAGAAAAATATTAAAATACATAAACTTTTTCAAATTATTTTATTTACATCATATATATATTTATATATATATAAATTTTATATTATATATATATATATTATTATTTTTCGAAAACATAAAAATATCTATTTATACATATATATTATATAAAATTTTCTATATTGGGCATGTATATATTATATATAAAACATATATGTATATAAATATTACCTGTTGTATTATATATTAAAATATATACTATTTTAAAATATAATATAATATTAAAAATTATATATATATATATATATAATTTATTATATAATTTTATATATTTATAACCCCACCACACACACACACCACACACCCCCACACACACAAAAACCACACCCAAAACCCCACACACACCCCCCCCACACACAAATTTTATCCGGGACACACACTGTATATAAATACTATATACATATATCATATATACCCTACTATTTTATATTATATATAAAATATATATATATATTTTTTTATAAAATATAAATTTTATATTATATAAATATATATTTTTTATATACATAATAAACTATATGTATATTTCACACCTTTTAATAAAAATACATATATAATTATTATATAAATATATAAAATAAAATATATATGTTAATATATAGATAATATATATAAAATTATGTATGTATGTATATAAAGATTATGATATGATATTTATATATTTTGTGTGTGTGGGGCGTTTTGAATATGTGTTTTGGGGTTTTTTGGTGGTGTGTGTTTGTGGGGTTGTGTGTGTGTGGGTGTGTGTGTGTGTTTTGGTGTTTTTTGTTTTGTAAAAATATATGTATATTAAACCCTTGTGTATATTAAAATATAAAACTTATACATATCATAAAATTTTATATAAAATTTTAATATATATGTAAAGTCTATATAAACAAATGGGTATATGTTTCATTTAAAATATATTTACATTAGGTATATATGTAAAAAACACACACCACACGCACGCACGCAAAGCCCCGCCCCGCACACGCATCGCACACACATAAAGACGCCCAAATCTCTCTATTGTTTTCCCCTTGGGGAAGGAAACTCACCTCGATTTTCCTACCCCAGCCACTGGGGTGGGGGAAACCCGCCCTAATCCGGGGCCGGTTTTTAAACCCGGTAAATAGAGAGGGGTTTTTGTCAAGGAAAGGGGATCCCCCGGGTGTAAAAGGGTATCTCCCCCGAACCCGACCAAACCGGCGGGCCCCATTTAAGAAAGGGATTTTAAATAAAAAAAAAAGAAAAGGAAGAAAAAAAAAGAAAAATATATGATTATGTGCATGAAATATAAAAAAAATAAATAAAGGTAAAATTATTTTATGGTTTTTTATAAATAAAATAAAATGTCATGTTTTGTTATGAAAAATGGGATGTATTCTAATATTTATAAAGTTATATGGTTTTTATAAATTTTATATATGATGCTTGTATAAAAAGTATCTTCTCTCTCTCCTCTCTCCCTCCTCTCTCCCCTCTTTTATATAATATATATATTTTATAAAAATATATATAATAAATAAAATTAAAAATTTTATATGGGTATGCATATAAATATATATATATATTATTTTTATAATATTTTATATATATATATATAAAATATATTATATACCCCATCTTATGTATCTTTGTATATATTTACAAAAATATATTATGTATGTTAAAAATATATATATATTAAAAAAAAAATTATATATTTTAATATATATATGTATGATGTATGATTTTATTAAATAAAATATATATTATATATATATAAAAAAAGTATATATATATATGTATGTTGGGGATGTATGTTTTAAATTTTATATTTATATAAGGGATAAAATATATTTAAATATATGTATATATATTGTATAATATATGTATATTAATTTTATTTAATAATTTATTTATATATATATTAATAATATAATATATATATATATTACACACAAAAAAACCCCCAAAAAAAAAAAACCCCCCCCACACACACACACACCCCACACACAAAACACACACACACACACACATATATAAAAATATAAATATTTTATAAAATTTATATATATGTTTTTTATTTATATACACAATTTCCCCATAAATATAATATATATATTATATTTTTAGTATATAAAATATATAGGTGTGTGTGTGTTGTGGTTTGTTGGAGAGGAAGAGAGAGAGAGAAGGGGGAGAGAGAGATTGTATATAAAATATTATTAAAATAATTATATATATATTTCGTTAAAATTAATATGTTTTTTTGTTTTAAAAAATACAATAATTTTACATATTTTTATAATATATAAAATATATATAAAATTTTATATGTTTGGGGTTTTGTGTGTGTGTATACACCCCATAAAATGTATATATACAATATATGTAAATTTTATATATATTATAATATATATATATATAATTAATATATGATGTATGTATGTATGTTTTTTATGTATAAAATTTCTTTTTATAAAGTTTTTTTATAATATAAAATCTTATATAAAGTATATGTATATATATCTTAAAATATGTAAAAATTTTAAAATATAAAATCTTATATATGTATAGTTATATATATCCTTTTTATATGTATTTATATATAGTATATATACAGTATATATATTTGTGTGTTTGTGGGGTTTTGTGGTGAATATAAAGTATGTAAAATATATTGTAATTTTTTAGGTATATATAAATATAATATAATATATATATAAAATTTATTATATTATAATAATAATATATTTGGTGTGTGTTTTGTGTTGTGTTCCCGTGTTTTTTCCCGTGTGGGGAAGCCGCCCAAAAACAGGCTGGTCCCAAGCCGGTAAATTTGAGAGAATGAATTTCCTAAAAAGTAACACCGGGGACCTTCCCCTGGAAAAAGGAAAATGGGGACCCTACCAGTACCTTTACTCCAATATCATCATAAAATAAAAAAAAAAATTTAAAATATCATGGGTGTGACCACGGGGGCTCAAACCCTAAAACCTCCGTTAAAAAAAAAAAAATATATATTATATTTCTATATAAAATCTTAATATGTATGGGATGTATATATAACATATATATAAAGTATAGGTGTTTGTGTGTGTGTGTCCCGTGGGCTGTGTGTGTTGGATAAAGGGTTTTTTTTTTTAAAGGAAACCCCAAATTTCATTGGCCTTCCCGGGGGAATTTATCTTTATTTTTCCGGGTTTGGGCTCTTTAAATTTTTGAGGGGTTGACACCACCATAAAAAAAACCCACAAACATGTCTAGTTATAATCGGGGGGCGCGGGGGTCCCCCGGTTTAGCTGCCCGGAGAGAGGGGGGAAACTGAACCCTTAAAGCGGGGGGTACTTAGCAAAAACTCTCGGGCCCAAAAGAGGTTTAGATATAAAAAGTGGGCCCCCGCCCTCGTGTTAGCGGGTGGTTCTTATTTTGGGGCAAATTTTTGGGTCCACGTGGAAAAAAGCCCGTGGTCCACTGGTAAATAGAAAAAGAATTATTTCCCCATCCTGTAACCCGAAAAAAATAATTTATTTCCCATTTTTTATTTTTTCGGCCACCTACTCCGCCCCCGCCCTCCAGGCGCCTTTTAAGGGTGAAACCCAACTTGGCTGGTCGTCCCCGGTTTTTCGTGGGGTCGTCCTGGTGCCTTTTTTGTGGGTTCTCGTCCCCCGTCGTCCCAAAACCTCCTGGTCCCCCTGTGTAACTGTTCGTCCCCCCGTTCCCACGCCCCGAAAAATCTCCCCCAAAGGGCCTCCTTTTACTTCCCCGGGTTCGTCCCTTACCTCCTCGTAGTCCTGGCCCAGGCCTAACTCGGGGGCGTCCCCCGGGCCACACGCCGGCCCCACAGAAAACTCCCTCCCCCGGTCCTTCTCGGGGTCCCCACGTCCCCCGTAATTTTTTCGTCCGGATCTACGGGCGGGCGGGGCAGGGGCGGCATCTCGGGGCGGCTTATACCTGGGGCTAAAGAGCTCCTGGAGTTACCCGGAAACTGCAGGCGTCCCCCCCCCGGCGTCGCCTATGCACAAGCAAATTTTTGGGGCGGCTGGTACCTTTTTTTGACGAAAATCTTGGGTCCGTGGGCCTAAAGGCCCATCTTCGAAAGACGTCCCTTTTTCACAGCATCCTAAGGGGGCCCCCCCTTCGGTTTCCCCTGGGGGGGGAAAACTGCAATATAAAGTCGGGGGGCCAGAAACAACACGAAAGGGCCAAAGTAAAGAGAAAAAAAAGGCAACAGAGAAAATTGGGGGGGTTTAAATTTCCCCCTAAACCCCGGTTTTTCATAAAATTTTCGGGTTTTTAATGTTGGTTTTTTTTAAATTAATTTTTTGTCTTTTTTTTTTTTCATTTTGTGTTTTAATTTTCACAAAGGTAAAGAAGGGAAAAAAAAAAGGGGAGATGTCCAGTACGGGGCCCAAGACCTTTTTTGAACTTTTCCCAAACCCTCTCTATAGATATGGGGAATAGATAAGGGAACGCCCCTCGGCGAAACCGGGAAACCCATTTGAAACCCCTGTCCCTCCACAGATAAAAAATTTGATGTAACTTGTCTTTATGTAACGAAAACCCCTCGCACGACAGAAAAAAATTGCGGGGTAAAGAATACATCTAAAACTTTACGCCCGGGATAAGAACCCAATTTAAAAAGGGGGAGTGGGGCTTTTATCCGGGGTTGGGGTGAGTGAGCTGAATGTTGGTGTGTTTCGTGTGTTAGTGACAGCTATCGTTTTAAAGAGAGGGAAAACGAGAGTGACCCCCCAAGAGAATGAATCACAAACCCCGATATTACGTTTTCCCATAACCCAAAAATGAAGTAAAATTTGCAAAGCTAGCTATTTAAGATTATTTCAAATACCACCTTGAAATTTAACATATAATGTTAAAGCACAGAATGTTAAAGCATGAAAGAAAAGGGGACATGAAAAAAAATTTTGCCAATTTTTTTTTCAAGCAAATCTTCCCGGGTCAGAAAAACTGAACTGCCCCGGGGAAAATGTCTAGCTTTGCCCGTCGACTTCAATAAAAACTTTAAAAAAAGGGGGGATCCTTAAACCCCAAAGCCCCTTTAAAAATTTACTGAACCCACCCCGAGCCGGAATTAAAAATCCTCTTTTCTTCTGCGTATCTTTAATGGGGGCTCGCAAAATTTTCCCCAAGGATTATAATTCAAAAATCACACAAACGCTTGGGGGGTTTCCCAAAAAATGCAAGCGCTCAAGGGGTGAGAAAGGGTTTTGATTAATAAGCAAAAAATGATTCTAGCTTAAAACCCCCGTCCCCACATTAAATTTAAAGGCGTAACCGGGGGGTCCACCGACTCCCAAAAGGGAGGGCCCAACGAACGAATAACTTTACTCTCCCCAAAAGAAAGGGGCGCAATTTTATTAGGGGTTTACGCAACCCCGGGGCAATAATCCCGGGCCCAAACCCCGTCCACTATGATAAAGGGGGGAAAATCCCCACCTATATCCAAATAATACAATTTTGTTCCTGGGTTCGGGTCTAGCGCCGATAAACGTGGGCACCAAAAAGCAAAGTTAAAAATTTATATGCTTGCTTTCCCAAAATTTAAAGGGGAAACCCAAATGGTTTCTGAACCCTTTCCCCGCCGGCCCCCGAACCCCGGGAAAAAAAGGGAAAGGGGGTCAGGTCAAGACGGAAAATTAAAAAATTTTTTTAAACCAACTGACCCAAAAGAAAGAAAAGGGGAAGGGCAGGTCCGGGGGCCCAGGGGTTTGGAACGAGAAAAAAAATGAAATTTATATTTTGTGAAAAAGAAAAAAATTACGAACACGTTAAATTCTTGCAGATGGAAACCCCAAAATAAAAACTCTAAAAAAAGAGAAAAAAAATTAATTACTTAAGTAACCCAAAAGATATTCATGTTTTATTGTCACATACTCGAAACCACGGAAATGCCCATCTGAGGGGGAAAGAATATTGGGGGAAAGTCCATTTTTCCCGTCATTAGCCCCCTTTTTAACCCAACAAAAACAAAGGCTTAAAAAACATGTATGGGAAAGGGGAAAGGGGAAAAAAAAAATAAGAAAGGGGGGGGCCCCAAAAGTGTACTTACGTGTTTTTTTGTTAGCCATGTCTTGAAGCGGTCGAGCGGATTTTCTTCGGAGATTTGCGTTCATGCTGCGAGCCGGAAGGACGCAGCGCCACCCTGCCACCAGTTATAACGGGTTATAGGGCCGAATTACATTGGCTTGCAGGGGTATTGATACTGGTATTCGGCTTGACTCTTTATTTCTGAGAGTTGACACCACGCAGTATAAAACACACAAGACATGTCTAGTTATAATCGGGCCGCGCGGAGGTCACGGTCAGCTGCCCGGAGAGAGGGCGGAGCTGACCTTAGTGCGGTGGTAGCTTAGCACGAACTCTCGGTCAAACGAGGTCAGATATAAAATGTGACCTCCGCCCTCGCTGAGCGGGTGGTTCTTATTTGGGACATTTGGATCCACGTGGAAAACAGCCACGTGGTCCACTGGTAATAGAAATAGAATTATCCACATCCTGTAACAGAAATAGAATTATCCACATCTTATAGTGTGTCTGTGTGTCTGTTTATGTATATATATGTGTGTGTGTGTGCTTATGTATATATATGTGTGTGTATTTATAAATGTATATACATTTATATATGTATATATGTATGTATATATGTACATATAAATATATACTATAGAATATATATATTATATATATATGATATATATATATATATATATATATATATATATATATATATAATTTGTGTGTGAGTGTGTTGTGTGTGTGTGTGTGTGTATCATATATACATATTATATCTATATATATATATATATATCTATATACTATATTATAGATGCATATACACATTTATGATATATAGGCTTTTATATTGTATATATTATACATGTATATATGTATGTTTCCATATCTGTCATATACAATGTATGATTTTTGCATTAATATGTAATATATTCTATGGATTATATATCCACACACACACCACACACACACACACACACACACACACACACACACACACACACACTACCACACACACACAACCACACACACACCACACACACTACCACACACACACTACCACACACACACTACCACACACACACACACACACACACACACACACACATACACACACACACACACACACACAACATACACACATATATGTATGTGTGTGTATGTATGTATGTATGTATGTAGTGTTTATATTTGTAACACGCGCCACACACACACACACACATACATATATTATATATATATATATATATATATCTATATATATATATTTATATAATATATATATATATATTTATATATATTATATCATATATACACATATATATGTTTATATGTATATAAACACATATATATCATAATATAATATGATGTGATGTGATGTGATGTGATATTATATAAATATACATATATATATACATATATATATATATATATATATATATATATTATAATTTATACCTGTTTCTAATGTTATGTATATATATATGTATATATAGTATATGTAAATAGCATATATATGTATATATACACATATATAGTTATAAACTATATATACATATAAAATATATAGTATATACACATATAAATGTACATTATGTATATATACACATGAATTTTAATTATATTTTATAAAATTATTAATAATATATAATCATACATACAAAAACATAAAAATGTATTATGGATATATTATATTATATATGAATATTATACTTTTATCTATATATCTTTATATAAAATCTATATATGCCATATATAACCATATACATATTTTAAAATCCATATATACAACATAAAATTTTAAATTATCAAATATACTATAATAATGGATTGCAAATATAAAATTAAAAACTAAATATATATATTTTTTTATATATATAAATAATATATATATACACACATATACTACATACATCTACAATAACATAATTATTATGATATAAATATACATATTCTTATGTTAATGTATTAAAATTGTAATGCTATATATGTAATATTTTCGTAAGAATTTTTTATATATATATAATATAAAATATTATATATATATTAATATATTTGATTTCGTATAATATATTCTTGTCTATTATACATTATAGGTATTTAATTTATATATATCATATATTTGAATTATTATATATATATTTATATATATTTTTATATAAAAGAGGGGAAAAGGAGGAGGGGAGGAGAGAGAGAAAGAGAGAGGGGTTTTTTTAAAAATATCTTTAAAAATGTAAAAAAATCTCTTCTCCCCCTTCTCTCTCATCTCTCTCTCCTCTCCTTTTCCTCTCTCTCTCCCCTCCCCCCTTCTATCCCCCTTTTATTATAATAATTATTAAATTATTATAATATATTATATTTATATGTTGGCCTTTTTTTGGCCGGCGGTTGAGCATGGGCTAAAATTTGTCACGCGGCAATCTGAGTTCGGGTTCGGTCACCGGCCGGCGCGTTGTTTCATGGGAAAAGGAAACTTAAACCTGATTGCCCCCTAGAAAACGCATATCGCCTTGAGCGCATGTGTGTGGGGGAAGTCCCCCCGGGGGCGAAAAACTGCGGTTGATTAGGAAGACTCCATCAAAAGGGGGTCGCACTGCCATGTATACCTCCATAGTAAATTGAAGGGGCCCTATGTCCTGCAGGGGAATGAATGGCTGTTGAAAAAAATTTTATATATACACACCACGCACAAACACACAACACACACACACACACACACACAACAACACACACAAAAAAAAAAAAATATATATATATATATATATTATTTTATATATATAATTCATATATATTTTTATTATATTTTTATATTATATTTATATATATATATTTTTATATTTATAATATATAATTTATATAAATTAGGGATTTAAAATATTTATATTATTATTTTATATAATATAATTTTTATTTTGTTATATATATTTGTTTTTTTTTTTAAAAATTTTTTTATTTTTTTTTAATTTATTTTTTTTTTCCCTTTTTTTTTTTAAATTTTTTTATTTTTTTTCTTTTTATTTAATTATATTAATTAGAATAGTATATTATATTATATATTAAAATATATTATATATATATAATTTTTAAAATATTAATTTTATAATTATATATTAAATATTTTAATATATAAAAACATCTATATATTTATAATCCATATTAATATTATATTATATAAATTATATATATAATATATCTATATTATATATAATATAGTATTTATATACAATATTTTTAAAAATTTTATATATATATTATATATATATATATAATATAATATATACATAATACCCCTATATACATATAGGGGCGTGTGGTCTGTGGTGTGGCTTTAATCTGGTAAAAACCTAGCTCAACTCCTTACTGAAGCCCAAAGGTTTCATCCTCCCCCTCGACCTCGTAGTAATCTTTTGGTGCATAAGGCGCTAAACCTTTTTGCTAAAAAAGTCATGGTCCTATTTATTTTTTTTTGCCATTCATTTTCTCCAAGCCGATAAGGGATAATATTAGTATTTCCCAAAATAACACTCTCTTTTTATGGTTGTTAAAAGTTACGGGGGTTGTTCCGTTCTTCGTAGAGACTTCCTTAGGACTCGAAATTTACATGTGCTGCGCGTTTGCCCCTTAGTGAAACGACTTGGTAAGTGAAAAAAAAAAAGTAAATATGCTAGGGCCTTCCGTACGAAAGCTATTTTTGTAAAATGCATTGCAACCCTGACTCATCTTGTAGGGAAAAAAATATGGGGAACTAAGAAACTGGGGATTTCTTTTTTTTTTATTTATACATGACCTATTTCTTTGTGATGGGAAATTTTTCCTTCATGCTTACGATTATCGATGTTCATCAACGCATTAAATTTTTATATATCCGTAAAATTCCTCATCTTCACCATTACCAACATCGATACTAAAAATCACCATACTAAGACGCGATTTTTACGATCACGCCAAGGAAAAAAGGGTTTTATTCCTGTAATTCGAACCGCCGTACTGTGAGGGGGTCCCAAAAATCTGTTTTGGTACGAAAAGGTTTTTTTAGATATTATTAAGCAAAAACAGTATTTATTAAACTAATGGGTTTAAGACGTAAAAGTGGGTCTCCTTTAATAAAAAAAACAAAACGAAACAACAAAATTTTATTACCACCACATTAAAAAATAACTGTTGCCGTATCTTTAGCATATGTGCCAATAACCTTCTTATCATTTTATTATTAATATTATATAATTCTTTACAGGTAATGTCAGCGTGGAATCTACACCACTGGGTAAACACGAAGATAGAAGTATAAAAGTATTTTAAGTGATATCAGTTGGTGAGTCTCCATATGAATTAGTTTATATAAAATACATAGAGAGTGGTGGATAGATGCAGTGTGTGAGAGAAAGAGAAAGGAGATTGAAAGAGAGGAGAGAGTGAAAGAGAGAGAGAGAGAGGAGAGAGTGAAAGAGAGAGAGAGGAGAGAGAGAAAGAGAGAGGAGAGAGTGAAAGAGAAAGAGAGAGAGAGGAGAAAGAGAGAGAGAGAGGAGAAAAAGAGAGAGAGAGGAGAAAAGAGAGAGAAGAGAGAAAGAGAGAGAGAGAAGAAAGAGAGAGAGAGAGGAAAGAGAGAGAGAGAGGAGAGAGAGAAGAGAGAAGAGAGAGGAGAGAGAGAGAGAGAGAGAGAGAGAGGAGAGAGAGAGAGAGGAGAAGAGGAGAGGAGGGAAGAGAGAGAGAGAGAAAGAGAGGAGGAAGAGAGAGGAGAGAAGAGAGAGAGAGAGAGGATAAGAGGAGAAGAGAGAGAGAGAGGATAGAAGAGAGAGGAGAGAGAGAGGAAAAAATAAAAAAAAAAAAAAAAAAAAAAAGAGGAAAAGAGAGAGAGAGAGAGAAGAAGGATAGAGGGAAGAGGGATAGAGAGAGGAGGGAAGGGGAGAGAGGGGAGAAGAGAGAGAGAGAGTAAGAGAGAAAAAATAAGAGAGAGAGAGATAGAGAGAGAGAAGGGAGAGGGAAAAGAGAGAAAAGGGGCCCAGGAGAGAGGGACAGAGAGAAAAGGGAAGGACAGAGAAGGAGAGAAGAGAGGGAGAGGGAGAGGAAGGAGAGGAGGAAGAGGGGGGGGGGGGAGAGAGAGGGGAAAGGAGAAAGAGAGAAGAAAGAGGGGAAAGAAAGAGAGGAGGAGAGAGTGAAAGAGAGAGAGAAAGGAAAGATGAAAAAAGGAGAGAGGAAAGTGAAGAGAAGAGAAGAGGAAGAGTAAAAGGAAAGAGGAAGAGATAAAAGAGGGGGAAAAGGGGAAAAAGAAAAGAGAGGAGTGAAAGAAGTGAAGAGAAGGAGTGAAAGAGGTGAGAGAGAGAGGGGTGGGAAGAGAGAGAGGAGAAAGAGAGAGGAGAGAGAAGAGGAGAGAGAGAGAGAGAGGATAAGAAGAGAGAGAGAGAGAGAAGAGAGGGGGGGAAAAGAGAGAGAGAGAGGAAAAAGAGAGGGAGGTAAATAGAGAGAGAGAAGGTGGAAGGGGAAGAAAGAGAGAAAAGAGAGGAGAAAGGGGGGGGGGGTTTAAGATAAATTTTTTTTTTAGGTAATTTTTTACTTAAGTCTCTTTTAAACAGTACTAAATAACCAGAAAGTCCGAGAGAAAGAGAACTGTTTTAGATATGTCAGTGACTGTAATTAGTATCAATGTATGTCGGACTGTTATAAACGTGCACTGAGTATGAATTCCCCTCGTCAAAATAAACATGATGGTGTGCTTCGGCGGGGCTGCCTTCGTCATCGTCACTAAACTTGACAGTGTTTTTGCTTTTTAAAATCATGGCGTAGTCTTTGAGCCTTTCATATCTGTGAAAATTATTTCCATAAATGATATGATTTGGCCCCTTTCCCATTCATTTGTATGCTTAATCAGCGTATATACAGAAATTTCAAGGAAAAGCTCGTCGGACACAGTATCAAAAAGTTTAATAAATCTAAATACAAGAAGCGCCCAAAAGTGGCTGATGTAAGGGCCAGGCAGAGCGTTTCCATCGTTAAGTGGAGACTCCAAATTTCTTCATATGAACAGAATATATAAAATAATATATATACCTATCTTGTATCTATGTTTCCCCTATGTATCTATATGTATATATATATAATAAAATATATGTATATAGATATAACATATATATATAATATATATATATTATATATATTTATATATTATATATATGATATATATATACATACATACATATATATATTATTATATTATATATATATATATAAAATTTTATATATTTTATGTATGTTGTAGTATATATATATATATATAAAATATATATATTAATATATATATATATATATTTTATATATAAAGATTTGAATGGGAATGAATATCTTCATAATATAAGAGATGTATTT